>NW_027315768.1:14798807-14901307 GCF_026437365.1 Eucyclogobius newberryi | reverse complement strand
CTGTATCTGCGCGCCTGACGCACCCTGCTCATCTGCCCTGGCTCCACCAGACCTGCAGCCTTACGCACCTTCCAGCCCACATCCAGTCCTGACAGGTCGGACATTCTGAACACTCCCATGGGGAAACCGAACTCCTCCAGGGCACGGTCCACGGTCTCAGGACTGGCCCCTTCCTCCAGGAGAAACAAGGCCTCCTCAACATAAGGCATCAGCATTCGATTGCCCACAAATCCTCTGCAGTTGCCCACAGCCACACTCACTTTGCCCATCCTCTTCCCCAGCGCCATAGCAGAGGCCACAGCCTGAGGGTCTGAGCGCGGCCCATACACCACTTCCAGCAGTTTCATGACGTGGGCCGGGGCAAAGAAGTGCATTCCCACCACCAGCTGAGGACTGTGGGTCTGAGAGGCCAGGTGGTCTACGTCCAGAGCCGAGGTGTTGCTGCACAGCAGAGTGTCTGCTTTACAGATAGAGGAGAGCTGCTTAAAGAGCTGCTGCTTCAGGGCCATGTCCTCAAACACAGCCTCGATCACAAGCTGCACATCTGCCACAGCCTCCAGCTCCACACTGAATCTGACCCGGTCCACTGCTGAGGACACTCCTTGCCTTTGAGCTGCCCTCTCCAACATGTCCGTTACCGCGCGCTGCCCTGCAATCATCTGCTGTGGCTGTGTCTCCACTGCAACCACAGACAGTCCGGCCTGAGCCAGGGCCACAGTGATACCTCTGCCCATGGTGCCCAGACCTTCAGGGACAAAAACAGAACACAATGAGTAGGCAGTAAATACAATTAAATGAATATTCAACTCATGGATTAGTTTAGACAGAAAGCCTTCATTTTGGAGGTAAGCAGTGGCACTTTTGATCACATATGCTGTAGAGTAGAAATTGCAAACAACTAAACTGAGCAGAGCAGCATAAAGTTGGCAGCTCAAAGCTTCTCTAACGCTCGCATTTTTAAATAACAAGCTGCTGAGCTCCTCATCTCCAGACTGTCACACATCCCATCCTCGCTGCAGGAGGAGCTTAGCTGACACCTACATGGAGGTTGCAGGCAGATACACAGATAAATTCAAACCCAAAGTGCTCACCAATGACGGCGACCTTAGTGACAGGTTTAGGCTTGCTGGTGTCCCAGCGAGCTCCACTGGGCGTGCTCCACCTGCTCACCACCCTCTGGGAGAAGAAGCAGTACTGTTGAGCGCGGGCCTGTCCTGACGTGAACAGAGTGTCCATGAGCTCCTTCTCCCTCTGCATGCCCTGAGCGTAGGGCAGAGTGGCTGCTGCATGAACGGCCTGGACACATGTCACTGGAGCTATGGCCCCACGAGCCCTCTGCCTGACCCTTTGCATCACCCCTTCAAACAGGGCATCCACGTCAGCTGGACAGGGGCACGGCAGGGTACTTATCCGGCGGGACTCCAGTGATTGTCCTAAAAAACAACAACAATATCAATCATCAATTCAGAATAAATAAGCAAAAAACATTCTTTGTCCAAACAAACTGGCAAAGTTTAATTTTTTAAGTAAAAGCTATTCTTCACTTTCCATTTTGGCAGCGGTTTAGGTAATTTTCTTCGATTTGTCAGCCTGCACTCAGCCTGAGTATAATTGCTTATCCAGCGCACTTATCCACTCAATCACCAGATACCCTTGTAGCTTCTGAAAGCACCGTGATTTGACAGACCATTTCCCGGATAATCAGGGCGACTCTGCTATAGCTCTATAACAGTTCACCTTGAATTACAGTACACCAGTCTCAAATAAGAACCATTTAGTCCTTCCATTCCAGCCATTTATGTGTCTGGACCTAACAGGAGAATTTAACAACACATGTTTGGTTGAAAAACATTTGTTTTTGTGTGAAGTCATATACAGTAGTACACACAAATCCTCCTGCACAGTGCCACGCACGTCCCATGTTTGCCATGCTCAATTTATAACTGTGATCACAGCTTGGATCTTAACTCCTGTACCCTGTGATATGATTACGGCAGACAGTAGGCAGAATCCGCCACGGCCCCACCGAATTACACTCGGCTGCGTCTGGGACAAAAGTGGGTCATCATAAGAGCTCGGAGGGACCCAGTCTGATGCAAGTTCTCCATATTTTAACATACTCATTTAGAAGAATCAAGCCACAAGAAGAAAAGTCATACATTCATAGTAGTGTAGAAAATATTATTCTTCATAGACATTCTAGTGCAATCCCAGTGTTGTACTTTTTACCCTGCACATTATTACATGGTTAATCTGTAAACTGTTGAGCTTTTTCAATGGATTTGTCGTAGCCGGCCTGACAGATGTAGAGGGCAGATGTTGCAACCGCTGGGCTAAAACGTTAATCTCGTCGCCAGTGTGTCCAAGTGAACACGCATGCACCAACGACAGCCATTCCCCAAACCCGTGTGCCAACTCTGTAGCATTTTACATTTAAATCTATAGAACAACAGATGCTTTCCATAGTATAGATTTCAGTATTGCAGACATCATGGTGGCAACGCATACATTTAAACTGGCAGCCTGTCCTCGTCTGACTCCGGCGCTAATCATCTCATGGCCGGCAGATTTGACTCCGATCCTCGCAAAGCTTCATCTTGTATGCTGTTGGCTTCTCTGTTTGACTCGGACTTAAACCAGGGCTTTACGAACTATCCTCGCTCACTCAGACACTCGCAGCACAGCAGAATGTAAAAGAAGAGCAGAGTAGAGTTGAATTGTGACCGATTCTTGTTGTTTAAGTACAGAAACGGTTCCTTTTGTAGATGTTTAGAGAGAGTGCTCAGTTCTACAGTGAACAGGCTAGTTATAGTGTTAGCTCCTCCTGCATGGTGGTGAAGTGTCTTGCCCAAGGACACAACGACATTAAGGAAAATCAAACCAGTAAGTCTTTGCTATCGTACATAGAGTTTACATTATGTGTTTTTGTTGATTTTGTGAAAGAACTTTGGATGGCACCTTCTGTATACATATGCTCTGATTTTAGGCGTCCCAATCAAAAAAGTCAATGAAATCCATGTCATATTTGTTACGGTGTAGCCATAGCGATGACAGAAACCTCCCTTGTTATTCCAATGGGAAAATCACCAAATCTCTGAAATGTTAACATGCTTTCACTTTATACTTTTACAAACTCCTTCTAGGGCGTTAGCCCGATTAACCTAAAATTAGGTGAGACTCATCTTCAAGAATGGGCCATCAAGTTATCAACATTCTTCTTTTAAATATTATGGTCTTTGTGCAGCACAACCGCAAACCGTTCCCAACAAAAGGACATTTTCTGTACACAATAATGCCCCTATTTGTAAAGTAAAGGGCAGAGGGCATATTAGCCCCATGGATTTGGCTGTTTGTGTAATAAAAGGGGGAAAATTGGGGCGTGTTTTCACCCCCTTCTAGCGAGGGCCTATCATTGTCGCTTGTGGCTATATTTTAATTAAAATTTTTATACAGGAAAGAATGAATCAGGCCTGACTCGGCTGTTTTCCGGGGGGATCCTGAACAGAGAGAACATTCATATCAAGAACAGACGACCACAATAACACTACAATACCCACACACAGTTAGTGGCTCTTCACATCAGCATTCCCTACAATCGTGTCTGGCAATCTGAACCAAAAATTGGGTCATTTCTCAACAGCAGACATGGCTGAGATGAAAAGTGAATATTCTCAGTGGACCAAGCATTTAAAAGAAGATTGAAGTGGGTCAGTGTTTTAAGTGTTGAAAGCATTGAAAGTAATATCTTGACGGCAATGTGGCAATGTGGCAATCATGGCGATGTCCTACTTTGATCTTTTAAGATTGGGGCTGCGCTATGGACTGAAATTAGAGTACAAGAATATCTACAAGACCACTGCATCATGAGAAACTTATACTGGGTTTCATCTGCACCCCGCCTTTCAATAGACCCTAGGAAAAGCAGCTAATGTTAGATCCTTGAGATCCAATTCAAGCCAGCTCTCCAGCCTCGAGCGCTTAATGATTGAGAGAGAGAGATGAAGATGTAAGTGGTTTTCACAGAATTCTAGGACTTTTCTCAAGTGCTTAACGCTTTACTAAAAGTTGACAAAGAATGACAGCAGCAGTTCCAACACAATGCTACCACATTTGTAGCACGCCGCTACTGTAGCATCTGTAGTTTCTGTGAGAATCATTTAAAAGACTTGTTAAATATTGATCAATTGTATTTCATATTCGTTTTCACAGCAGCCTGTCAGTCCATGCTTTTATTATGTATCTGAATGTAGAAGCCTTTGTACATTCTGAGCGGCCTTTCTTCCTCACTGCAGGGACACGGTTCTATTGAGTTTAGATTAGTCTGATCTGTGAGTGTGAGGCGGTCCTTCCATGCAACTGGAAAAAGGTCCATTATTAATATTCTAGGAAAGTTTGTCCCTTTTCGCCTCCTTTAATAATAGAGTAAAAGCGGTGAAGACATCAGAGCACATCTGACACAGGCATGAAACATTCATGGCTGGAGTGGTGGAGGATCTGCCTGCCGTGCGCTCAACTGCCTTTGACTTCCTCCACCTATAATACGCCGACACTTTTTGATGTCGGACCATCCTAAAAAGACAGCTCCTTGAGAGACGTCTCAAACCCTTACACCGATCGATTTCAAAGCAGAGAGAGTGCTTTTTATTTTGCTTTTTGGAAGTGTGTGTGTATAATAAACTGGTTGTCTTACCAACGACACTCAGGGCCAATTTCACAGCAGCTTCCACAGTGTTTTGGTCTGTGACCTGATCCACAACTCCGAGCTTCAAGGCCTCGGCTGCAGTCACATGACGGCCTGGAGAAGATATTAGAGACTGTGATCTGTGAGGATTTAGGGAGTTTTAAATCATTTATGTCCTAATTAGGAAAGCATCAGCTTCATTTTGGAGAATTAAATGAGCCGTGATGTGAAGAATATTCTAATAAAGTCTGCAATATCAAAAGTCACTTTGTTTGATGAAATCAACTCTGAAATCTCCATCAAAACAAGAATATTTTGGAGTATGAAAGTAAACAGTGATCTCTGCTGGTCGAATATAAAAAATAAGTGTACCGTATTGCTAAATTGTATTTTATTTTACTTCTCATCTTGTTTGACTTGAATCTCACAAATATATGACAAAGCACATATAATGTTCATAGAAACAGATTCTGTTGTTGTCACCTGGACACTGTTTTCAAAAGTCATTCTCAATCAGAATCTGTTTCTACAATGGAACACTCATATATGATGTTGTCAAGAATGTTAATTCACCATCAATGTTTAATCACGGAGTAGCAAAGCACCATATCCATGTGTTAGTTTTATTAACATCTGTGACTTAAACTAAAGACTGAAAAAACTCTAATAAAAGAGTTTAGATGAGGAGTTTAGACCAAAGATGTTATATTTTCACTGACTGGTTAAATGTCAAATAAATTATAAGAAAGCTTAAGCAGATTCCAACACAAACTCAAAACCTCCTCAATAAATATATTATAATAAAAAGCGTAGCATGAGTAAAGCAATAAAAAAGACAAGGGTATCAATCTCTCTGAACTCTTATCTACGATTGAGAGTCAGTCGCACGCTTTAGTGGAGCAGTACCAGCTTGAGAAGGTCATGCCGCCCGTGTTACCTGTGGTGATGAGGTCTAGGGCAGCTGGGACCCCGATCAGCCTTGGCAAGCGCTGTGACCCCCCTGCAGCTGGCAGCAAACCCAGGGTCACCTCTGGAAGACCTAACCTGGCCTGCGAGCACATAATGAATAAGTCCAGATGAACAGAGTGGACTGACACGAGCTGAGGCATAAACACTACAAACACACAAGCACGGATCTGTGTTCAGGCACACAGCTCAGGAAGAAGAAGAATGAATGACAAATGCAATGCAACTCTATTTGAATATAGAAATAGTTACCCTGCCCCTGTCAGCTTTGAAAAATAATCTCTGACAATAAATGACATTGCTCTGCCAAAAAGTTTGATGGAAATCTTGAACTATATAGTCTATTAATCAATCTTTTTTCAGCCAGTGTTGTTATATGTTATGTATTCAGATATGGTTACTTGACTGCAGGCATCTCGGTTAAATATGTGCAGTAAGTGATAAATGCCATGTACATCTCAAGCCTGTCTTGACAGCCTGTCTTAGAAGTTCTCTTCTAAAAAACTTGACTAACTAGACTTTTTAAACACAGCAGCATCGCATCCTGTGCATGTCTGGGGATGTGTAATTAAAACACAAACAAAGGGATTGGCCTGTTTGACTTGGAAACGCCTTCAGAAAGGTTAATTAATCATGATCAATCACTGTGTCCAAAGACAAATATATCCTAAAGGCTTGGGATGTAATAAAAACCTAAAGAAATTGATATACTGATCACTCGATACTAAATGATCATCAGGGCAATGTTTTCCTGTTCTACTAGGACATCAATTGTTGATATAAAAATGTATTGTGGATTGAGCCTTTTCCTTTGTATCAAAATAGAGTTTGTTCGTGTTGTGACATTACAAAGGGAGACTATAACGGACTATCAAGACAAGCTCTGTGTAAATGTTTAAGTCATTGTCCAAGTAAAGATGCTATAAAAAGTCTGTAGTGGCAGTGTCTGTCTGTCAGATGGTGATGCAGCCTGACGTGACATTTCAGTGGCACAGATGTGAGGAGACAGAGGCAGTTTGGAGGCGTGAACTCACTTTGGAGTGTGTGACTCTGTAATGACAGGCCAGCGCCAGCTCCAGGCCGCCGCCCAGAGCACTGCCCTCGATGGCGGCCACTACGGGTTTGTCTGCCGCCTCGATGGCATGGATCATGGGCACCAGAGGAGGCCCCACCATGGCCAGGCCAAACTCCTTGATGTCTGCGCCTGTTGGGATGTTTTTTAATACCACAGTACGAACCAGAGTCTGACTTTTTGAAATAATCACAAAAAAGAAGGTGTAAGAGGGCAGAGATAGGGGGTAGGTGAAACTACATTTTTTGATTACTCAAGCCAACATGCAATGCAACACAGGATTAATCAAACATACATGAATACATTATAAGGAGGGCACATTGTTAACATATTACATGATTAAAAGCTCAATAAAGTTGTTTATACATTATGTCCCTTTAATATTGTTGCCACGGTAACATGGTAAAAATATGGAACAAGCATTGTAACTAGAATAACAGACACAGACCTGTTTTCATATTGTCAAGAAAATAATAACTGTGTTTGCAAGTCATTTACTGTCGCCATAATAGAGAGAGCGATATTAACAAAAATGTCTTGATATTTATGATCCTGATAATATATAATAATATTTAGACATTTAGATATTATGGCAATCCATAAGAAATGTGCTATAACGTGCCTGTAAATGTAGCTGTTTGTGAATGCATTATAATATTAAACGCATAATTGTAACTTGATTCCCCCATTTAAATTAACTCTAGAGGAGGACAAGAAGATTTAAATTATTATTAAAGCCATAATTGGCAGCAGATATGCAATAAACTATGTCTGAAGTGTCGACACAGTTTACAGAATGTGGTGGATTTGATTTGTCATTTATGAATTTTATATGACTGAAATGTAAATAGTTTTTGTAAATAAATGAAAACTAATTCAACTCCAGCTTGCACGCTCTAACACCAAAACAAACAAACAACAATATTGGAAAGATCGCTCTGAAAGTGTTTTTAAATTATTATAATAAACATAACATTAGTGTTTCCGACAAGTTAATACGATTCAGAAAATCCTTCTTGAATAATTGTTTGCAGTAAATACTTAACTTATTTCCTCAACTAAACACGGAATTGCAGAATTATATCTTGATTCCCTCATTTGAAAGATGAAAACTATTTTTATTTTAATGTTTAATCTGCTCTTTATGTAGTCTTTTTAATAATATTTTTAGATTACATACTTGATATTCTAATTTTGCATATGTCCAATATTATATCACAGGTTTTGTAATATAACTCACACCTGACCTTCACACTACTGTGTTAGGATGAATCGTATCACCACGAGCATAATGACAGCCGGTTTCAAAAGGTAGTTACCATATTTATGTGTGTCCTATTACCATATTTATGTGTGTCCTATTACCATATTTATGTGTGTCCTATTACCATATTTATGTGTGTCCTATTACCATACTACAGAGCTACTACTTTGGCTGGTACTCGCCTCCACAAAACACTCCGTTTTGCCCACAGATGACGACACTCTTGACCTGTGGGTCGCTCACAGCTTTCTGCACAGTGTCGACGATGCCGTATCTGACTGCAGCGCTGTTTAAGAACACAAAAACATGAATGTACAAGTACAAAATGTGCTGGTGTTTCAGATTGTCTGGGGCTAGTTTAACTGGGACTGTTGTTTGTCTTGCCTCTTTAAGCGTCTGTAATCGTTCTCGTTTTTCTGTCAATCCCACAGCTCCTTTAACGTGCTGTGGACATGGAAGCTTCAAATTCAAGATTTGCGTGGTGCTGCGTGGGGATTTACACGAGAACGGCGTGTATTATGTGATCAACCGTTTACCTGCATGTTATTTACAATGATTTGCGTACAATAAGACGTATGTCTTGTGCCCGTTTAGTCTTCCTTTGCATCATGTACGATCCCACGTGTTCATCCAGTACAATCTACTTCACACATAATAACGCAAAGAGGGCGTCACTATCAAGTCCATGTATCACTGCCATTGAAAGGGAGCTTTTTGTGTTCTGAGAACACTGTATGTTGGTTATTTTACAACACATTTGCCATAAGTTATTTGAGTTGCAAAGAGATTACCACCATTCATTTTACATCACTTTATTTCGTTCACATGGAAGTATGGACATGTACATATAAGACATGAAAACACCTATGGGAAATCAGAAGGTACTTTTAAAGACCAGTTAAAGCCCACGTGGAAAGGCAGACAGTTTGTATTCACAAACCTTTCTTTTATCATCTTCCCTGGGTGTTGAAGTACAAGAATACACTTCAGGGAAGATGAAAAATGTAATAATCAGATGCATGCATGTCCAACAGGTAAACAGTTGATTACGTGATATATTTTGGCCGGGACTACTCTTGTGTAAACGCAGCACCACGCACGTCCACAACACGTTAAAAGAGACGTGGGATTGACAGAACTTCTCTCTGATCATGGGCCCTCTTCAGTACAGTACACACATGAGATTTTGAGGTTTAAATTACTTTTAAATGTTAAAATGAGTTAAACGGTTGAAGTCTGTCAAATGGACAATCGTGAAGGTGTGAAAGGTAGTTTTATGGACTGAATGCACACAAACATCTCATTATTATCTTGTTTCTGGTTCACTTGATCTCACCTGAGCGCGTTGACAGGAGGATTTTGGAGAGTAATCAATCCAACAGAGCCCGAGACACGAGTCAGCGCTGCCATGGCGATGTAGAGCTGAGACCACTGTGTGTTTTAGTCAAGCAATGGACTTTGTAACTACACTCTTGCACATAACTTCAACTTTATCCCACATGTATGCGCAACATGACGCTTCTTCTCACTATTTAGACTGGTGGTACAGAGCTTTACCGCCACCTAGCGCACGAGTTTAGAGATGAATAATAATTGTAGAAGAAAAAACATAATAATAAGAAAGGGAAATGAGAAAGACAAATTTATAAACGGTAGATTATGCGAACATATTTTTTACACAACTGTTATATTTTAAGAGAAATTATAGAAAAGCAACGTTAAAAACCGGATGTGACAACACTGCAGTTTTTGCTTGCAAAGATCCTTTACTAAGGGAGATTGTAGATGTCCTTTCTGTACAAGTTTAAAAGCATAATTTATCACAATTGGTTGTGTTCTGTTGTAGCCACTAAAATATTTATAAATAAATGTCAAAGACGTAGAAGTTAATACCCGTATTTTAAGTCACAGTGTGATTTTCGATTAGCTCGTTTCCAAAGCGTGTTAGTGCTCTTCCTCCGTACAGACGCTCTAGTCCCGCCTCCTCACGTCGCTCTAGTCCCGCCCCCTTACGGCGCTCTAGTCCCGCCCCCTCACATCCGCTCACGCACAGCTCAAGCGCAGACACAACAGAAGTGAAGGAGCGCTGGTTCAGACGGCGGAGTGGAGAATATGCGCACGCTTATCGGACTTGTAGCTGTAGTTTCTACAGCCAGCCTCTATCTGTATTTACTGTCCCAGTGTCTCCCCCCTGCGCCTCCACGACGTGCTCCTCCTGCAGCACATGTGGACATAGATGAGCCCCTGCAGCCCCATGAACAGCCTCATGTGCAGCCTCCTCATGTGCAGCCTCCTCATGTGCAGCCTCCTCATGTGCAGCCTCCTCATGTGCAGCTTGCGGACGAGACGAGCAGGTTTGTTGTTGTTAGTTGAGGCTAGACTCAGAGGAGATGTGCTTATGATTTCCCCTCAAAGTCAGGTTTTCTACTGTCCTTGATCAGTTTAACATTCAATCGCAAATGCCAATTCTTAATTTCTATTCACCACCGATTACATAGACAGACTATGCTAAAGATGTCATCTCAAGTATTCTCCTGCAAAGTCTCTCTCTATTAGCAAGAGAAATACTGTGCATATGAGCAGTGTATGATTGACATTCATAAAGTGCTCATTGATTACTTTAAAAACACAACATTATTAAAATGTTGCTCTGATGTGAAGCCACCCCAGGCTCTTCTGTCAGTTAGACCTATAACAAACTATGATTGAAACAAGGAACAACATACTCAGCTGGTCACCCTTTTTTAATGTTCCAGTGTTGTGGGATTGCTCTTCCCTGGAATATATTTACATTTAACATTTTTTTATGCACAAATATTTTTTTTTTTATCTGACATGTTAATAAGTAAACATGTTACTGTCAATGCCTACACATGGCACAACTACTATGTACCCACAGTACTTCCTGCACTAGGACAGCCATCGTTTGACAGTGCGTTTGTTAATATGATTTGTCTTTTACCCACATGTATTGAAACCAGATTGGACATCTGGTTTCCCTGCAGGGCTGATGATTTGAATACATATGTGCTTACACTCTACTTTCTTTCTTTAGATTAAAGTTCCCATCAGACTTGGAGGAGCTAAGGGAGCTGGCGGAGCTGCTGCAGTTCTACAAGACCGAGCACACTGGATATGTCCTGCTACTGTTCAGCAGCGCGTATCTCTACAAACAGTCCTTTGCCATTCCCGGGTCCTCATTCCTGGTGAGCTAAATATAGGTTCAAATAATTATCTTTATTGGTGCTAATAAGCGAGACCATCACAGAGACTTCACACCATCACGTTTTCACCGTCTCATGTGATCTGTTTCATCTTATTTTTAGCAGTTATTTTACTGGTGAGAAATATTTTCCTTGAGCAGTCATTTAGTCTGATCTTGCTCATTTGGACTTTGTCTGCAAGTTGTCAGTGTACGACTCGTACTATCTGGTAGATTGTGAGGACTAGATTCTCATGTACCTGTCACTCGTGTACCTGTCAAAGTAGATGCAAAGATGTTGTGTCTACTGTGCCTTTTGTACTGACTGAATGTCTCATGTATTAACACAGTCCTTGCCCTGTGTCATCTCCATACAGAACATTCTGGCGGGGGCTATATTTGGACTTTATGAAGGCTTGTTTCTTGCCTGCCTGCTTACTACACTGGGCTCCACTTTGTGCTACCTCCTGTCTCAAGCTTTTGGAAAACGCTATATTGTCACTTTCTTTCCTGATAAAGTGTCCACACTACAGAAGAAGGTTTGTATCACATTGTTAAGACAGTTTGTTTTACTTACAAACTATGCACTGACATTAGTTTTCTCCTTTATCGAAATCAGTTCAAAGCTCTCACAACGACATGTGCAAAAACGTTTCATGTTACAGATCTTGTCAGACAGACTTGGTTACTTTTCTCTGCCAATTTTGTAAACTGCTGTTTTGTTTTGTGTCTTATCACCAACACAACCCCTCCCTGTCATTTTCAGGTGGAGGACAATCAGGATTGCTTGTTCTTCTTCTTACTTTTTCTCAGGTTCTTTCCAATGACGCCAAATTGGTTCCTGAACATGTCTGCTCCCATTGTCAACATCCCCATCACCTTCTTCGTTGGTTCTGTCTTCATTGGTAAGACCAGCAAACCATGGAAGGCTTGTGCATCTATGTCTTTCTTACACAATCATATTACAGATGTACATGTCATTTAAACACTGTAAAGGCAACACTGTGCTTCTAAATTGTGTTATTTTTGTACCACTTTATTTCTCCTAATTGGTAACCACTTAATACTATGATTACAAAAAAAAAATCATTATAAAGTTGTAAACCTGAAAATACAATACTCACAGTGTCCTATATTAAAATACATTGGTTATAACATGAGTGATTGGCGTCTGCACTCTTGTCCCAGGTCTCCTGCCCTATAACTTCATTTGTGTCCAAACGGGAGTCATGTTGTCGGAGTTGACGTCCCTTGATGGCCTGTTTTCCTGGGATCGTCTGCTGCAGCTCTTGGCCATTGCTTGTGTGGCTCTGCTGCCTGGTGCTCTCATCCGCCACTTCAGCCAGAGAAGGCTCAAACTGGATGTCAAGGCACACAACGGAATTGTGGACAAAAAAGTACAGTGAAAATGGTGTCCCTCCTTTTGGACTCGAATGTTTTTAACTGTATCACTCCTGAAAACCTTTTTGTGGGTTTTATTCAATGTTAACATTGAAGCACACAGCAGCAGAAGGAAGTGGTAAAGGGTTTTAAACTGGATTGTGTTTTTGCACAATTGTTGGTCTGCAGCCAACATGATATGCCAAGTAAACTCTGTGTATTCCTATGTGCACTGCTAAAAAAGAACATGAAATTTCTTACATTTTTGGTGTTTCAAAGTGCCTGTCATGCATCAAATGGACTGTTTGCCTTCGACCTCAGGCTCAGTACCGTAAGTGGCACATTTCATAATCCATATTTGAGCTCAGTATGGTGAGGGGGGTTTATAATAGCCAAGACCGCACAGTTTTACAATACTTTAGTTAGTCATTTGGACTTACTATAGCTAAACCTAGAGCCATTATAAGTTATGAAACCAAAATTAGTCTTTGGACCAAAATTATATTTAAAAATATTTGTTCTAATTCAGCCTTTGCAAGTTTGAAGATGCAACACATTTTCGTTGCACAGTTAAAACCTCTGATTGTTCTTGTTGTTTGCTCTGCTTTCAGTTTCCTCTCTTCCCCTTGACTTCCAGACTTGCTGTCCATACAACCCAATGATTCCACTTAAAATACTTACAGCTAGTTTATTTAGTGTGCAGGATCTTGGTTCCTATGTTCTTGTTTTGGGGCGACAGTGGCTTAGTGCTTAAGAGCCAAAGATCGAGGGATGGTTTTCTGCTCCGACCAAGTCCTTGCACAAGTATGAAAGTGATGTGTGCGTGGTGGGAGTGGACACGTGGGGCCTGCAGGTGCAGATTGGCAGCCTCACTTTTATCAGTCTTCCCAGGGCAGCTGTGGCTTACCACCAGCAAGTGGAGTGAATAATGAATACAATGTGGCGCTTTAAGACTTTGTTGTTCAAGTGCATTTTTATTATGTGATGAAAAAAAATATATTGTCTGTTTTTGGAAACAGTTTGGCACATAATGTGAGTTCATATGTGAGTACTTGTAACGTGTGACAAAAGTTTGGTTGTTCTTGTGCTTGTCACCATGTTCTACTTGCTGAATTTGTCTTTGAAAAGTGAATGTGTTTTTACAGTGGATTTTGAGCAGTTCCATTAATTAATACACTCTTAAAATGTTGGTTCTTTGGCCCTTAATTTTTTAGCATTTTCTATCCTATATCACAAACTTTGGCTGTGTAATATCACAAATGGTGTTACACCCTTTTGTGGTGAAAATATTGAAATAAAACACCGGAAACCCAATGCGTTTCTTTCAAATAGTCTTTATTGCTCAGATCCAGGTTGCTCAGCAATACAGTTCAACTCAAAACGACAGCGTGGTCATCACTGGAAAGACATCCATCTACATTGCATTTCCGGCAGATCATCACGATTACGTTGAGGTGTTCGGACCTTGAGACTCAAGGGAAATACGGGCTTCGAGCGCTGTGACCATAGACACTGTACTAATCTCAGTGATAATACTTCTATGGTTGAGGAAACGTAAAGAACCTCAATTGGTGAAATGCAGGTACAAAGATGGATCCATTTGACTGAAAACCTAGTGCTGAAGTGTCTACAGTACAACAGTCTCATGCAATGCTGTGTGTTTCTCCTTAATAATCCGAAAACACTGTCATGGCTCTGCAAACGTTTCATCAAACTTAAGCAGTTCTTTTCAAAGTCAAGGCTCTTTTTCCCTCTTTTACATGGTCTTTCACAATCGGAACTGGATACTTCAACCATTCCACTACTTTGCATTACAAGTCATTACAGCCTTCCATTCCTATTCCCAAAATCTGCTAGAATATATATATATATATATATATATATATATATATATATATATATATATATATATATATATACAAAACTACTAGTTTTGGTAGTAATGATCTAACAGGAATGAATATTCAAAGCAAAGAATCCCAGCTACTTTTGTCAGACTATGATAGATTATTAAATGAAAACCAGATTAACAAAACAAAAAAAAACTAAACTATCCAACCACTGCGTGATATGACAACATCTTAAGTGATGTGTGAAACTGTGGTTCATTCTGGTACCGAAGATTTAGCAAATGCCTAGCAACAACTCACAAAACTAAAACACCAAATCCTTGGAAAAACAAAGGTTATATCATTGACAATGTTTCGCCTTGATAAATTTGGCTGCTAAACTTATCCAGAAGCACAAGACATGACTGCGAGATCTGACTATTCCTCTAGAAGACAAGGGCAAGTCTTAACAATTCCAGTGCGGCTTTAAAGAAACATGCTCTATATAGCGAAGTCATGCATCACAGTACAAGCACCTTATACCTACTTTACTGCATGTTAAATGAGAGCAATCTGGTTTGGTGAGCTAGTATCAGAGCGAGGTACTGTTTCTGCTGTGGAGAGGCCTATTGACGAGGACCTCAGGCATTTTGTGATATTAGTAGACCTTGGTAGTTTTATTTCAGCTTATTTGTGTTCATTTGGGACCAAAAAATAAACCTCATCTGATGACTACAAAATTTACCCTTTAAATAAAAATGAGCACTAACTTACTATGTTATTGGTTTAGTAACTAAGTCAGCGTTGGATTCACAAGAGGTAATTTTCAAATTTACAGCACAATAAAGAAAAAACAGGTGTAGGAATCTCCCACATGACAGAAGTGTTATCTAGTGTGAGACGATGTTATCTGGCTGTGTGGCTTTTGTACATGTTTACAGATATACACTTCTCTTTAACACAGTGACATTGTTAAAGAGTCTACATTCTACACAGACTACTACAGATTTTAAGATATTTTGCTAAAGTCTTGTCAGTGTATTTCTGCAGCTTCTTCAAAATCAAGCCCAGAGTATGTGGTTCAGTTTTATCAAATAGAGCTGGTAAGTACAGGGAGTTATTAGAAAACAATTCATGACATTTGTACTGTTTTTGTAAAAGTCTTGAAAAACCTGGAGGTACAGTTGGTAAAACAGGAGGTACAGCTGTTAGATTTACGTTACCATTAAAGGAGAAGTAAGTGACACTTTGAAAGGACAAAGCCAAAACAATATGCTTTGCATAAACATCTTTTAAAAACTTTTAGTAAGAAAATAGAGCTCTACTTATCGTCCTGCACAAACAAACAGTTTTGCTGAAAATGTGTTTCACCCAAAACATGTTACTTATTATGCCATCACGTTCCTTAACCATCATGCTAAAGGTATATGGCTCAGATGTTTCTGATTTAGCACCTATACCAGCGGACCAACATCCAGCAGTGACAAAAAGTACTTTTGTGCTTCAAAATGTATAGATGGGAGGTGTCCCTACTGGCCATACAAATGAATGTATCCCACCCAGTGCACTAAGCCATCTTGGGGGTCGTTAATGATTTCAAGGGTTCTCAGATGATATGGGGGGAAATGGAAATGTATTCAAGGCTTGACAAATCTGCAAATGCCGAGGTAAATAGAACAAAAGAATAGCACCTATCAATGATCACCAGAAACACTGACAGCCAATCCAAATCAGTCACTTACTTCTCCTGTAACATCAGAAATCTTGGTGAATTCAGCACACAACGTCCACATAGAACCACTTTGGACAGACGTGTACCCCGACCGGACCCTGCTGCTCGTTTGTGTCGCACAGAGGATGTGTCCAGGCTGAGGTCCAGCACTCTTTATGAAGTTCACTAGTCGGCTGGACCTGAAGAGTTTGGAGTTTACTGCGGATCTTTCTCTTGTTCTTTTTTCATTAAAAAAGACAAATTAAAAACGCTTAAAATTATTAGTTAACAAGGCATACAAAATGTGGAAAAGGGGAAATGACAGATTGGACTGAGGTACCCTGAAGCCTGAGGTAGATCACAATACTGACATGCGCACTGTTCACGTCGGACCAAAGTTCACACGCTGGTCACTTCACTGTTCTCCCATTTTTTCTGATTTTTATATTATTATTTTCATTATTCATAGTCTCATTTTCAAGAAAATAAACACTTCCCTTCAAAATAATATGGCAGTGTCCCACTGAGGAAAAAAAAGGACTTTGTTTTCTTTTGTTTCTTATCAATAGCTCTCATCACAAAATAGGAAAAAATAGATTCATAAATATTACTCTTTTTTATATATATACACGCACACACATACGCACACACACACCGCACACACGGGGGAAGCTGTGCATATTGGCAATAACCTGTGTCGGAAGATGAAGCTGATAGTGATGTTTGAAAGGTGACAAAATAAGGCAACGCGCTCCTGTGTCTCCAAAGTAACACACAGAGGGGACACTGCACCTGCCGCTCCAGCGCAGTGGGCCCGCTCGCAGACAAAGCCCTGACCGAGTGCTGGACACCACAGGGGCCAGATTCTCTTAAAAAAGGCTGCATATCGTACATTCACAGCTGTCATGCCCATTTTTAGAAAGCTCCCTGACAAGAGAGGGTTAAAGCCAAACGCTGCGGCCGGGATTGTGTGTACCACAGGTCATACAGTGCTCCCTCCCAGAAACTACCACCCCCAGACCTCCTTCCCCCCGACCCGCTGTCTGACACCGCTCCCTGACACTGGTCCGTAAGGCTGAGCGTGCCGAGGTCCACATTCAAAGTCGCCCGGGAACAAGCAAAGTGTACCAATTACTTTAAGACGTCTACTCTTTTCAATGATCGTCAAACAGGATGTCCCCGATGATTCTATATACTGTGGATTTTCATATATTTTGGCAAGACGACAAGCATGAATGTAGATACGGTCTCCTGAATAGCATGGGACGATGACAGGACTGGTGGAAAATAAAGTCTCTGCTTTAACCTCTGTTGGGCGAAAGTGGCAGTCAGTTTGATGTTGTCGAAAGGCTACGGAAAAAACAAAACGCTAGCTGACAATGAAGAATCATAAAAGATGGCAGATGAGAGTGCGCAATAGAAATGGGATTTGGAGGAGAAATAAATGACGGTGGCATTAGCTGGGTGATTAGCGGGGACGTTATCTTTTGCGTTGGCACAGGCTTGTTACAAAGACTCTAGATTTACTTCAGGGTTGTCTTCGTTTTCAAAGAGAAACAAGGGAAAACGCAGCTGGTTTTCGCAGCTCAGTCAGTGTCTGAAACAAGCAACATATTCAAATGGACACAGTGTGGGCCTAGTGTCAGTATACTCATCTACTCTGCATTAACACTGCTAAACTTGAAGCCCCGAAGAGCCAAAGTGTCCATTGTCATCTGCTCCTTTTCTAAACCAAAACAAATCACAACTGTTAGTACCAATGCTTTATCTGAATGTTAGGCCTATGTTAGTCCAACTGAAGAGATAACGTTATGCAGGGCGACACTATTTCTGTTTTTATGTGAGGATAACAGTTTCCAATTCTCCACCTTTTCCACCTGTCTTGTAGATTTTTTTGGTCTTTTTTGTGTTATTTTCATATCAGTACGGTGTGTCCGACTCTCACAGAGCTGGCAGTGCACACAATGCCCTCAGCCTTTGGCTCTCACTTCTTTCCCTCCAGAAGTTCTTTGGTTTGATCCCGGTGCTGGTCGGCCTTGCCAATCCCCTTGGCCGTGGCCCGTGTGGGAGGTCAGTCCGTGGGAGGGCTACATTCATTGGCTGGTGCCTGCTGGAGCCGGGTGGGGGTCACTTGGCGTGGCGCGGTGACACTGTGCCGCTCGACTGGTGCTTCTGCTCCTGTAGTTTGACCTGCTGAACAATCTCCCGGATCTTCCTCTGAGCAGTCTGAGGGAAAGAACAGACATGGTCAGCTCAAAGACTAGTTACAATAACTCCAATGACAAAGTGAGAGCATTTCTCTTGTTAGTGTCCAGAAGGCCTCTATTATTGAGTTTTAGATGACCACACTTAGGCCTGTGTGGGACAAGGATTAGGGATACACATTCCCCTTTCTCTTGATTTTTGATAGTAAAGAAAACAGGAAAAAATGTGGTGGATCCATCAGCTATTGGAGAATGATAATGGAGTCTGATGGTCGCCACAACTCATGGCACCAGTCCAAACACTGCTTTACAAATGAAGTCACTTTAACTACAGATCCTCCTGCCACAATCTGAGAGGGTGAGACTTTCCAGAAACTAAAACCATCCATAGTTGTAAAATAGAGGAGGCCCAAACAGCTCAAGTGCAGCATTGGGACTTTTTGACAGACTGTGACAACACACAAAATGACAACATGGGCCTTTATGTCAACAGAGTAGCATCAAACTATTTATGAACGTCTATGAAGCCACAGGCTTTTGTAAGTGCTGCAGTTAAGCATTTGTTTTGCTGCTTGACAAACAAAATGATGGGGAAATGTAATCCCTCAACTGTTTAAAGACTGCAGTCTAAAAACACAACACAAGACTAAACAGGAACCTGTTCTCCAGAGACATGGCACAAGGACTTCACCTGCAACAGCAACAAAACTCCTTATTGTTGTGTATAAACTGTTTATTTAAGATGTAACAATAATGTTGTTCTAATTTACTTTCATTCAATTCTAAAACTCTTATTTTGAATTTAGCTGTCCATCTGTTCTATCCAATTGTAATCCAAACTGTAAATACATTAAGAATGTCTTGGGCATGGACACATAAGGCCTTGTGAATCAGGCTGTTTGTTAATCTCCCTCACTTCCTCCTCATGTTTTTGTTGTCTTCACAGTTATTATTAGTTGTCACGGAGACAGGTCTGGTGATTTCACTGTTGCCAAGTATGTCAGGCAACAATCTCCATGACAATGTGGCAAATGTCTCTCCTGTGCAGTGACACAGCAGTAAATATGCAGGATTAGCTGTAGTAGAGTCAGTTTCATTCTTTAGACCTGTGTTACACTGAGCAGGCACGTTTCAGAGCCAGTTACACGAGGACAAGGAACTCTGGCACTGACATTGTCGATCAGGATTTATGGATTTTCATTTTTCATTGTGCACTCAAATCTGAACACAAATAATTCAAGTAACATACCTGACTGGCATAGAAATGTCCACTGATTTTCACAAACACCTCATCATTCTCATCCGGAGTTTGGTCCCGAGGTACGATTACTTCTGCACTTGTAAGATTCTGCAACTCTGTTACCTGAAAAATACACACAAGCTTCAAACTTGTATCCACATTCCCCATTTCCCACCTTCATTTTCGATACCAAGGCCTCGTACCGTCTTGCCGCCTTTGCCGATGACCCTGCCCGCGGCAGAGGAGGGAACCTTGATGTGCGTTTCTAGTTTGACTTCCTCTTTAGGTGAGAAGAAATTCTCCTCTTTCAGCTTCCCAAATATCCGACATTGAGCCTGGAACAGACACAAGAGCCTGGGCTGAAACAAAGATAAACTACCACAAGCATGAGATTATACTAACCCTTGTTGTATTTACCAGCTACATTTTTTGAGATCATTATTCATTGTCATGCATCTATTTATTAGTGTCAAAAAGTGATTTATTGTGACTTGTTCTTGGTAAACTGTGTTTTTTCCAATGTATTACACAGAGTAGAGAGTAAAGATGAAAGCCCCTAATCCAGCACGTATGTATAGTGTGGACATTTATACAAAAAAGTTAGGTCTAGTTAATGTTTATGAAACTCAATTGTGAACTTTTTTTCTGTTGATGCTTTACTTGTTTTGTGTTCTTTCTTATGTCTATTTTTTCTGTTTTACCTTTTAGGGTTAAAAAAAACTATATTTTACCTTAAACTGAGCATCTGCCGTTCCTGTAATGATGACCTTCCTTAAGTTCACATCTGGGTTTTCGGCTGGTGCAATCTGAGACATAGACACAGTTGTTATGAAAGGCACACGAGAGTCACAACACGCTGACCAAACCCACTGCACCACAATATTCAGCTCAATTGTCAAATCCACTTTGTTTTTGTTGATAGTAAAACTCTTTACCCTGTGGTTGGTATGATGATGCAACTGGTTACATTTTTGAGAACCTCTAAATCTTCAAGTAGTTATGTAAAAACAAATATCTGTTATGGTTAAGAGCATCAAACCAACCACAAATTCATCACACAAAAACATTGTCTTCCCACACAAATGATAGCAAATGTGATGTGGCCCTGAAATGTAAACTGCACTAAATTCAACGCAGAATCTTAGACACGCTCACAATTGTACATTCAATTATCAGTTCCTCGAGTGAATTCTGAGCGTGGAAAGACTTCAGCTTTTTTATGCTTGACAAGTGGAGCAGGCTAAAGGACAAACTCAAACTGGAGCAACTGCTTCATTTACATCTACAACTGTAAGGATTTTAATGGAGCAAATCTTTATATGAATTGTACATGTTTACCGTATTTTCCGGACTATAAGCCAGCCAAAATCTTTTCATAGTTTTGGCCGGGGTCCATATGTGATATTATTCGTTATTTTCACAATGGCCACTGCAAGAGGGCGCTCTAGGCTCTAAGTGAAGAAGAATCAGCAATTCCTCTACCTCCGGAGTTTGTGGAGTTGTTTAGAAGTGAAACAGAGGAAATTCAATGGATTCAGTGATTTGGGGTAAAACTGATGCTTTGGTAAACTTGTTAGCGTGTTCTTTATGCTAATTAATATAATATATATTTAATATAATTAATATATGTTACGTTAACATACCAGACACTTACCACAGTTCTGTCTCTGCGTCATGTAGCTGAAGGTGTTAGCGTTAGCATACGTACACCTATTCACCATGTTCTCTCATCTGTTATTATTTTAAATTGCATTTCAAGATTAAATGTCTGTTCTTAGTCTTGGATTTTATATGATAAATTTCCCCCAAAAATGCAACTTATACTTCAGTGCGACTCATATTTGTTTTTTCTTCTCTATTATGCATTTTTTGGCAACTGCAACTTATAGTCCGGAAAATACGGTAATTTATTTGTTGTCTAATCTATAGATGTTGTTATGTTGTGTTAACAGTGCGCTCTAAAGTGTAAGAATAAAGGTAATATCAAATAAATGTCACTGTTTGAACCTTGATGGAAGCTCCAGCGAAGTGGGCGAGATGTTTGATGTGCTGACCCTTCTTGCCGATGAGGGCCCCGACTGCCTGAGTTGGAATAAAGAGGTAGACAACCTCCTGCTCTGGAGCCTGTTGCTGCCAAGGCATGAAGGAAAGTTACAGTATGTTAGCAAACAGCAATGCAGTGGATTAGATTAGTTTAATTGTAATAATGTTGAGTAGACCTTCTAGTTTGAACAGTATTGTGAACCTCTGAATCTGAACAGCCTTTAAAACACTTTCACTGAATACTATTGGTTACACTATTGGTTACTCCTTAAAACACATGCACCATTTTAAGTAACGTCTAAATATTGCAACAAACAAATCACCATCATTATGTATATTTTTTTTTATCTCGCACTAATCTTCTGTTTTTAGATTTGGGAATCGTTAATATCATACTAATTCATTCCTATATTTAAGGAATTAGGAACATGGCCACATGTTTTCTACTTACAAAACATATTTTTTCTAATGATGATGACTGTACTAAAATATTCCTTGTTAAAATATTTGTGGTGACTGAGTCTTAGCGGCCAGGAATTCACATTTAGGTATGAAGATGCAATCAGATTGTCACACATAAATCCATGTGAAAGTGGTTTCTATGATTAGAGCATAAACATGTCTTTATTTAGTGGGCAGACTCACTGAGTGCTGGTTGGAGGTGGCACTTCCCGAAGGAACTCCGTACAGGCTGCTGAGATGTGAAGGGTGACTCTGAAAGTCAACAGCAGAGCGTTCAGTAATGTGTTTACACTTGCACCGCTTCATGACTTTAACGTTCAACTGGGCCGTGCTATAGAGATTGTGCTGTCACACCACCAAGTCCAATACCAAATATATAGACATTTAGTTTAAACGGGTTTGGAAACTGTAGTGTGATAAATAATGCATTGATATAAACTGTACTATATATAATATATTATAATATATAATTATATTATAATATAATATATATTGTATAATATATATATATATATATATATATATATATATATATATATATATATATATATATATATATATATATGAGACAAAGTGGGCACTTTGTCTCACACATGAAGTGACTCATCTCTGCGGAAAAAGGGGAATTCTGCTCATTTCTAACACTCCTGAGCCAACCAGGATTTAAGAATACTTCAGGAGCCCATTACGATCAGAAATAAGAGGTATATTGTAAATGTAAATATCTGAATGTTTTCTGTAAAAGACTCACCATAAAAGGGTTGTACCCTGCAGCAGGCACAGGGGGCACTGCACCGCGGGGTCCGGCTGCAGCAGGCAGCATGGGCAGACTGGATAAGAGACCCAGAGTGTTCAGGTTCATACCTGGCATAAGGTGTGCATGTTGCTGAATGGAAACACAAAGGGGGTGTTAATAAGACATCTGCTGTACTTAACAGTGCCTAATGCAGTGAGCAACTGTGTTAAGTAACTGGTGAGGAGACTTTTGTGTTGAGAAAAGAGTTACCACCAAGAAGTAAGAAACATCTTGCAAGACACATTAGATCTTGACTAGAACATTGCTCAGTGCTAATCTGCGGCGCAGGAAAGACCGTGAACTGCTTAGAATCATGCAAACAGGAGAACTTTTGATTTGTTAAGTCAATTCCAGACAAAGTCTAATGAGCTCTGGAGACTCTAAGACCTGCGCGTGTCCAGTGCCCACTGCTCACTACTACAGTTCAGGAACATATTGTAATGTGTACAGTTTTCCTGTAGATGGCACTACTTTCTAACCATAAATATTCCAACCCGACAGGAGAGGAAAAAGTTGATTTAATTTAGATTGCAATAGAAAAAATTGTCAGTTTTGTATAAAAACTGAAAGTGGCTTCTTATTCCTCCTTCAGAGAATAACACTATGGTACTATGTGCTTATCAGCATTCTAAACACTGCTGCAGCGCCCTCCCTCTCTCGCTTCCTCGGTGCTTGACCTCTTGGGCTGCAAAGCTGGTGATGTCATTGGGCCGTGTGAAAGAGGAGCAGCCTACAGATATCAGATGGATGCTGGGAAACGCAGTGCATTGGAACACGGACACACAGCATTTGAGTCACACAGACAGACAGACAGACAGACAGACAGGTGAGCAGAGTTTAAACATCTGAGTCATTAATATGTTTACGGTTATTTATTTACTAAAAGCAATACCAAAAGTATTAGTAATTCCTGGTGGTGAGGCCGTATTTCCCCGCAGTATATCATGGCCGCGCTAGTGATCACCTGTCAGTGTTCATGAGTCAACCTGAGATCACCAGCACAGTGCACGCAAGCAGAGGAGGAGCAGAGGAGCAGAGGAGAGGAGCAGAGGAGAGGAGCAGAGGAGAGGAGGAGAGCAGAGGAGAGGAGGAGAGCAGAGGAGAGGAGCAGAGGAGAGGAGCAGAGGAGAGGAGCAGAGGAGCAGAGGAGAGGAGGAGAGCAGAGGAGAGGAGCAGAGGAGAGGAGCAGAGCAGAGGAGAGTAGCAGAGGAGAGGAGCAGAGGAAAGGAGAGGAGCAGAGGAGAGGAGCAGAGGAGAGGAGCAGAGGAAAGGAGAGGAGCAGAGGAGAGGAGCAGAGCAGAGGAGAGTAGCAGAGGAGAGGAGCAGAGGAAAGGAGAGGAGCAGAGGAGAGGAGCAGAGGAGAGGAGCAGAGGAAAGGAGAGGAGCAGAGGAGAGGAGCAGAGGAGAGGAGCAGAGGAGAGGAGCAGAGGAGAGGAGCAGAGGAAAGGAGAGGAGCAGAGGAGAGGAGCAGAGGAGAGGAGCAGAGGAAAGGAGAGGAGCAGAGCAGAGGAGAGGAGGAGAGCAGAGGAGAGGAGCAGAGGAGAGGAGCAGAGGAAAGGAGAGGAGCAGAGGAGAGGAGCAGAGGAGAGCAGCAGAGGAAAGGAGAGGAGCAGAGGAGAGGAGCAGAGGAGAGGAGCAGAGGAGAGGAGCAGAGGAGAGGAGGAGAGCAGAGGAGAGGAGCAGAGGAGAGGAGCAGAGGAGAGGAGCAGAGGAGCAGAGGAGAGGAGGAGAGCAGAGGAGAGGAGCAGAGGAGAGGAGCAGAGGAGAGGAGAGTAGCAGAGGAGAGGAGCAGAGGAAAGGAGAGGAGCAGAGGAGAGGAGCAGAGGAGAGGAGCAGAGGAAAGGAGAGGAGCAGAGGAGAGGAGCAGAGGAGAGGAGCAGAGCAGAGGAGAGTAGCAGAGGAGAGGAGCAGAGGAAAGGAGAGGAGCAGAGGAGAGGAGCAGAGGAGAGGAGCAGAGGAAAGGAGAGGAGCAGAGGAGAGGAGCAGAGCAGAGGAGAGTAGCAGAGGAGAGGAGCAGAGGAAAGGAGAGGAGCAGAGGAGAGGAGCAGAGGAGAGGAGCAGAGGAAAGGAGAGGAGCAGAGGAGAGGAGCAGAGGAGAGGAGCAGAGGAGAGGAGCAGAGGAGAGGAGCAGAGGAAAGGAGAGGAGCAGAGGAGAGGAGCAGAGGAGAGGAGCAGAGGAAAGGAGAGGAGCAGAGCAGAGGAGAGGAGGAGAGCAGAGGAGAGGAGCAGAGGAAAGGAGAGGAGCAGAGGAGAGGAGCAGAGGAGAGCAGCAGAGGAAAGGAGAGGAGCAGAGGAGAGGAGCAGAGGAGAGGAGCAGAGGAGAGGAGAGGAGCAGAGGAGAGGAGCAGAGGAGAGGAGAGGAGCAGAGGAGAGGAGCAGAGGAGAGGAGCAGAGGAAAGGAGAGGAGCAGAGGAGAGGAGAGGAGCAGAGGAGAGGAGCAGAGGAAAGGAGAGGAGCAGAGGAGAGGAGCAGAGGAGAGGAGCAGAGGAGAGGAGAGGAGCAGAGGAGAGGAGCAGAGGAGAGGAGCAGAGGAGAGGAGAGGAGCAGAGGAGAGGAGCAGAGGAGAGGAGCAGAGCAGAGGAGAGGAGAGGAGCAGAGGAGAGGAGCAGAGCAGAGGAGAGGAGAGGAGCAGAGAGGAGCAGAGGGGAGGCGCTGCAGATGCTACTCTTACATGGATAGCAGCGACGTCATTCTCGTAGGCCTCTCGCAGCTTCTTCATGATCTCCTTCTCAGCTCGGCAGCAGTCGTCCAGAGGGCCCTTCACCACTATGGTCCGCTCCGGGTTGCAATAGGCCATTTCAAATAACCTATAAAAGATAAAAATATGATTAGATAATATAGAACGTTTACATTTTTTTTTACGTTTACTTGTTATAATATAACAACACATTTACACAAGAGTAAAAACAATATTTTTATGTCTTTTACAGTGGCAATATCCATTACAAAACAATTAAATAAATCACAATATGTCCAATAAAAAATAAATGATCCTGGTTTTGGATACGTTCTATTTGTTGTTGTTTTTTTAGTTTATAAAAGGCTACAAGTGGATTTGTAGGACCATTAGTGACCATGGTTACATTCTGCATTTGAACTATTAGCTCGTGTTACAAGTGGAACCCTTGAACTTCACTTATTACTGAACTCCAATTTCTTTTAAACAAACACTACTTTATAGAGGCATGTATGAGTGGAATCAGATTCCACTCCAATCAAATCTCACAAATTTGTGGAAAATCTAAAAGTGATCTGGGTAGTAATGTAAGAGCACTGGAACAAACTACAATGAAAGCAAGCGTCAGATGTAGAGTATTACTATGTTCAGTGCATATAAATGTAATGTGAAATTGATACAGACTTTGTATTGAAAGATCTTTCTATTTCTACTCTCATTGTGACTATGAACTCCTGCAACTTATGATGAATCTGTATTTTTAAAATGGTACATTCATTCTTTTAAATAGGTCCCAGGAAGAATAGCAGGAGCTTGTTGCAGCTAATGGGGCTCCTAATAATAAATAAACAAATAAATTATCCTTAATCCAAGCTTTACAACTCCCTTCTCTCTTGTGCTTCTGTAAATGTACAATAGATGCCGTGGCATTACACAAAAATGTAAGCACAATCGCAGAGAAAAAAGACATTCCAAATTCCTCTTTTTAATTCCTTTTTCAGATGATGATTATTACAATTTAAGATTTATTTGTTTGCTCTTTTATGAGAAAATGCCAAAATACCACAGATATTGACGGTACAATAATGATAACAAAACATTATTTTTTAATGCCAGATGCCTCTCCAAACAAACCACACTGTACACTAACTGGAGCAGACATAATAACAAAATGAAGGTGGGTGGGATTTGAACTAGCAACCCTATAGTTCAGGGCTATTCAACATAAGGCCAAGGGGCCAAATCAGGCCCCCTAATCAATTTCTACGGCCCACAACCCCAAAAAAAGCATTTCATTTTAAATTAATAATTATGCCTACTTTGCCACTCAGATCCAATATTGAAATCTATGCCCTTTAAACTCCTTTTCCCCATTTCAGTCTTTATTGTTAAACTTTATTGTTAAACTTGGTGGCATAGTATAAATCTACTGTTTTGGACTCTTCCTGCTCGAGTCGCATCACGCGCTCGAATCAGACAGAGTAATTCATTAGTTCTAAATGTAGGAGGGCTGGTGCTCCCTTCATGTTCTGCACTAATGCAGCTGTAATCAACTCGTAACAGTGTTCTTCAACATCTCACTTAAGTTACACAATGAGCAAAGAGGCCAAAAAAACCTCCAGACTATTATGTCGACATGTTTGGACTGCTGCGGCCCGAACAATTAAACTAACCAGCCTGGCACCAGCTCTGGCCCCATCCACTGGTGTCACGTCTGTGTTCAGGCGGCTCAAAGTGATGAGGATGTATGATTCAGACAGTTATTTATGTAGTGCTGCACTCCTCTTTGTATTTGAGGTGAGACACTCCAGGCAAAATCATTTCACTTTGGTTTCTCTGCAGATAAGATTTAAACCGGAAACTACTAAATTGTCCAAATCAGCATCTAAAACGTCTTCCTTTTCATTGAATCCACTTACATCCATGGATTTAAATGGAACATTGTAAGTTCAAATGCTTTTTTCTCCAAATGAATTGACATACTCACACCAAACTTTACACTATTGTATTTTTAACCTGGCTCCCAAATATGCACAACTGTGGCGTTTTTTTTTTTTTTAAACCTAAAAAACAGTCAGTGATGTGGTTGTAGCCAGGTTGAAATGGGCAGTTTTATTGGTCTCTAAAAGTAATTTAGCCTGGCTATTACATATTATTATTACATCACATTTATTTTTTACAAGGCCTTTTGTATTTGAGGGGACTGTCCACCAGCATCTAGGATTAAGGAGTAAATGTGTCGGAAATGAAAAGAAGACAAAGGACTTGAACTTACATCCAATTGTTTCTGTCCTGGTATTTAGTGCAGATTGTGTAAGAGACTATATTTGAAATCATAATAAATCAACAGGTAGGCGCTTTGTGAATATAAAATGTTGATTTAGTATGTAAGTTTGTAAAAATAGTCACAGAAGCAAAATAATTACTCAAGTAAAGTATTACATAAAAAAGCTATGTCAGTAAAAGTATTGAAGTACCAGAAATATTTAAGTGTGTAAATGTAGTAATCTTGATAATGAATTGTGCAGATTATTATTGTCAAATTTTGGTCTTTAACTCAAAACCTTCAGGCAGAATGTCACCATGGTAAATTTAGGCGTTTTCAAACCCTACAGAACAGTACTTTTACTTTTCAGTCCAGTTCAAAAATGTAATAGAGTATTAAGTACATATACCTACTCTCAACTGTAGTGAAGTAAAAGTAAAAAGTATCAAAAGCTGAAATCCTATGGATGAAATAGACCCAAATGTACTCACGAGGAGATGTTAATTCTGGTCCCTGTCTCCTCCTCGATCTTCTTCAGGTTGCGCCCCTCTTTCCCGATGAGCCGGCCCACCAGGCAGTTGTGCGCCAGGATTTTCAGAGGGATGTCCTCCGTCCTGAGTACACACAGTGACATGTACTTAGACACATCGAGGGCAGTTAAGCAGACGACAGGAGCAGGCAGTTAAGCAGACGACAGGAGCAGGAAGCAGCTGATGTGCCCTGGCAGTGCCACCTGGAATGTGGGCAGCTGCCCGGTGGCAAGTGCAGCCATGATGAGCAACAGTTGGCTTCCTGCTTTATATTTGATTTATTATTAGGCCAGCTACGATCGCACATTTTCAAACGTGATATAGTGTTGCCATAATATTAATATAAGCGATAATATTTAAGACCACTTTATGTTACTGATTTTGTACCTCTAAAGCAGGATAATGTTGTAAATAAAACCAAAAGTGAAATAAATAAATTCTGCAGTTATATAGAATGTGAAAGTAAAGGATATGTTTATAACTTAACCCTCTACATTTCAAATTTTAACTACATTGATACATCATTTTAATTGAGAGGTCTAAATATTTGTGTTAAAAGGCTAAAAGGCTTGTTTACATTGATAAAATAAAGAGGGGAAGCCAGATTTAGTTGTTTTTAATTAAGAAACTTGTGAACAGTCAATGGTTGCATTCAGTTGCACACTCACCACATTCAAACTGGGACTAAAACAGAACTAAACCTGAACTAAACCGAGCCCAGATTAGGACTAAACGCAGACTAGAACAGGGCCAATCAAGTCCACATCAAGGTTTAAAATGAGCTTAATTTAGGACCAAGTGTGAAGGCCCAATATGAGTAAAATAAATTATGATATTCTGTATATCATTTTAGCCATATTGCCCAGGCCTACTGCAAATAATATCACCACATTTATTTGATCACAAGAGGCCTAATGGTGAATCCAAATGGCTGGAGAGGAGACAATAGCTAAATCTGCAGATCAATGGAATAAATCATTGCAAAGGCAACAGTTTTGACTGCTCCATCAGTCTTGCATTGTTATCGCTTGAATTCAAAATCGCAAATCGATTTCCCTGCATGGACAAAGAAAGCTCTCTCTCATTATAGAAATAGAAACAATGAACGACATTGTAATTATCCTTAGTCCCCCAACAATGCACAATGTCAATAACTGCACAGGCCGCACCATTTGCATCAATTCAAAGGGGCAAAGGGCAAAGGTCAAGAGGCTGATCACAATTATTTCAACTGTAAAAACGTATGTATAGATTCACTGATAATAGTATTACCTTTGCACTCTAGTGAATGCCCTGAAAAAGTCTTGGCGAATCCAAGGCAACAAAATGTGTACATGTGCTGTGTGTATGGATAATCTAAAGTAAAAGGACCTATGGAATTGCATTTAATTATTGACCTTAGGGACCTTGAACTGCAGCACACATAATTCTGTACAGCAGCAGCCCAGAGAATGAACAACTGGGAAAAAGTACTTTCCGATCTTGGGTAATAAGAAAAACTAATACCGGTATATGGAAAGTATAACTACACAACTGAGATTACAGATTTCTCTCTTGTCTTTATATATAAATAAAGTCCAAACATAAACAGTCTAGCAGAAAAGATGCATCAATCCTCAGGGAAGATTTGGAAAAACCCCAGTCCAGGTTTTATCTTGCACCAATCGATTCATATTGACTTTTCCCAGACGTTATCACTGACAGTCTCTATTGGCAACACTTTTAGAGATCAAAATAAGGCAACTGAGGAAGAAAACAATATGAAAAACATGACGTGCAAAGCAAAAGTTAATATACTGAATATTTGGAATGGGTTGGTTGGGTTTTAGCATCGTGTTTACGGTGGTATTTTGAGGATCTTTTCCATCAAAAAGATTTAATTTCTATGCAACGGTGCTAGATTTTCATCACTCCGAAACCAATACAACACTTTTATTAGCATTAAGTCAAAAAATGAGCTCCCTGAATAACGGCCTTTGTACATTTTCAAATATTACTTCTTTATTTCTATGAATTTTGGTTTTGATTTATACAAACCCAAAAACCGACAAGAACAATATTATTTCCTTCATTTATACTATCGTGCAGTACAAAGAAGCCACTGTTACACCGTCAAACATCAACTGTGAACACTGTTCTACAAACGCAACTACTAAAACAACTACTAATACTACTACTACTACTACTACTACTACTACTACTACTACTACTACTACTACTACTACTACTACTACTGCTACTAAAACAATTACTACTATAACTAATACAAATCTACTACTACAACAACAACAACTACTACTACAACTACTGCTACTAAAACTACAATTACTGGTACAACTACTACTGCAACTACTACTACTTATACAACAACAAAACTACTACTACTACTACTACTACAACTAAAACAACTAGATAATGGCTGAAGCCATTGCGAGTGTCTGCGTTCTTGCGTAAAACTACAACATGTGTGTAAGAGTACTACATGTGTGTAAGTAGTACTGGTAGTACTACTTAAGATAAAAAGTCAGATTCAATTGACAACAAAAATCCTACAATCCTAAAATACAAGAACATATAGTGTCTGCTTTATGACGCAGACACTCAATTACTACAACTACTAATACTGTTAAAACAATTACGACTATAACTACTAAAACCTCTACTACAATAGCAACCACTACTACAAGTACGAAAAAAAATACCACTGCTAATAATTCTAAAACTACTGATTACTACATCTACTGCAACAACAACAACAACAACAACTACTACTACTACTACAACAACAACAGCAACAACAACAACAACAACAACAACAACAACAACAACAACAACAGCAGCAACAACAACTACTACTACTGCTACTACAACAACTACTATAACATCTACTGCAACCACTACTACAACAATACCAAATGTTGTATAAACACTAAAGCTTCATATTTTTGACATGTAGAAGTCGGGGCAGAAGTCAGGGCAGGGCGTGGCAGGTGTCTGGTTGTGCTACCCCAGGCGAGGTTGTAGTATAATCTGTGAGAGTACGCACAGAAGGTAGTGTTGTGATGCGCCTCTGTTTGTCCCTGTTTCAATAGCTGCCTTCTATAAGTGATCAGATGACAGGATATGGGGTTTGGCAGCCACATCTGAGGCGGGAACTCACGGGAGAGTTTAGTGTCACTGTCTGGCAGGGCGACGTTTGACAGACACAATTTCTATACAATTAACGTACAGTATTTCAGATACCAGACATAAAAATGATCATATCTTATACTTAATGTGCTCCACAATTTTATATTATTCTAGTAACGTTGTAACTGTCTAATATTCAGTTTTAGAATAAAAATCAATTAAAAATATGTCATGGAAGTAATATTTGCAGTGTTTAAAACTGTATATTCTGTTTAAATGCAGGTAAAGTAAACTGAAGAACAGGGTTTTCTAAAGTATTAAATATCAGAAAATAACCAATACAATATCAAAACTAGATGTTAATTTGAGCAAGTATCAATAAAAAACAAGACATATTTGGACATTTCCGGAATAGTTTTAGAATGATACTAAAGACCACATGGAAGTAATCAAGAAAATACAATTAATTTGTGTTGGAAATTGCATTTTTTTTAATCATCGCTGTGGTATCAAAATTGATATTGAGTCTAAAAAAATTCTATTATCAATGAATGTGAGCAGTAGCTACAGCGATCAATTTAAATGCATAAAGGAACTTGAATTTGAGCCGTCCATACCAACTTCAGAGGTAAGTACGGCAATGTTTATTTGTACTTGTTTGTAATGTACAATTGACTGGCAATTTTTACACATTAAAACTTGATTAGCTCGGCATGCTTTAATGAGCCTTCTCAAGGAAAAGACCTACTCCTCTGAACACTTTTCAAATCGAATTTTAACCCGGACTACTTAGCATATATGTGTAAGAGTACTACATGTGTGTAAGAGTAGTACTGGTAGTACTACTTAAGATAAAAAGTCTGATTTAACATTAAAGCCGCACTAGCGGCGATGATGGCTCTCGCTTTCCTGCGCGGCCACCTTCCCGCCCATCCATGTTTTCTGCTGTGTTTTGCGGCATACCAACAACGCTCAGTAATTTATAGTTGATGATTGCGTAGTTTGAGACTCAAATACTTGTTTGTCCTTGAATTTGAGAGCTGTCCATACCAACTTTAGAGGTAAATACGGCAATGTTTATCTCCACAGTAATATACAATTTGCACACATTAAAACTTGATTAACTCTGCATGCTTTAATGAGCCTTCTCAAGGAAAAGACCTACTCCTCTGAACACTTTTCAAATGGAGTTTTAACCCTGACTACTTAGCATTGTTGCATATAATTGGCGATGCTATATGTGAATGGACAAGGTCTGATGCACAAGTTCTTCGCAGGGTTTAAAATGTGCAGCGTCTTGTTAAAAATGTCAAGCCCGATTAGAGTTGCTCTCCTCGTTTCTGAGGCTGTGATGGCGCGGGCTGATCTGCGTTATGTACTCACGTGGAGTTAAACGGCATAGGTTAAAAAACATGGCCTCTAGACATGAGGTAGTTTGAAGTGTTGGAGAATGTAATGGTGGCAGAGTAAGCACTCACGTCTTGGTCTCGTTGGCCTCCTTGTGCATGATCTCCAGAATCATTCGACAAGCAGCGGAGCAGCCCTCCGGAGTCGAGTGGATGGTGATGGGCTTCTCTGCAGCACCTGCGTTTTCCTTACGATGAACGTCCACTCTGCAAAATAACAACCGTAAAACTAACGAGTGCCGAAAGCTGCTGAGCTGTAGAGAGTTTGTTGAATGTAAAAAGGTTTAATCACATAATAGTTCTCATTATATACACAGTAAAATAGGCCTATTTCTGCTTGTGTTCCTGTCTAAATGTTAAAAAATTAACCCTATTTTCTCTTGTTTACTGGTTTAGTCCTTGTTGTATTTCGATTTAGACCTGGTTTGATTGTAGGTTTGTTCTGGTTTAGTACTGGATTTTGCAGAGCAATGTTGGTAAAGCCTTTTGTATTTTGTAATTCACAAAAATCTAACATAGCAGTTGTTAGCGTATTATCATTATTGAAACAGAACGAAGGGAAATCTGACCCTGTGTTGTTTTGTTACGTTCATGGTTCTTTAATTACGTTTTTCACCTCTGCAGCTGTCTCCCTGCGAGCTGAAAACACTTACGACATTTCAGTTATCCATAATTATCCATCTTTAGAGAAAGAAAAAAAATAGAAATTCAGTTTTTGTCTGTTTTTCTCAATAAATAATGTAATGTTTATAGTCTTATGTCACTTTGTTGCACCACTTCACTACCAGCCAGAACATAATTATAACTGAAAATATTAAATTATTAAAAACAAATTAAATGGCTCCAGTTTTAAATTGAAGGGGAAATATTAACGAGGCTGAGTACAAGTACAAGTAGTACATCTTTAATATAAAATAAATTGAAAAAGTATACAGGCTGTAAAAACACATAAATGGCTTTATGTGTAAAAAAAAGTCTGCAACATCATAATATTTAGCAACTCCATCGAGGCCATTAAACTCATACTCAAGGCATTTTCCACAACGTATGCTGTAAAATATATAATAAAGAAAAGTGCTGGCGATGCAGTGCAGGGCTGGGAGCGTGAAACGTTGCACATGGGTTATGTTTCTATGACAACATATCACCGTAGTGGCTGCTGTCGCTCAGTGATTGATTAGCTTAAGGCACATGCAGAATAATAAGGACACGCGCAGTTACATTCACGACCGGCAGACATAGTTTTCTCTGTTGTCATAATGTCAGTTTGATAAGAACATGAAGAGGCATTTGCATTAAACCTGTTTAGAGTGACTGTGAAATCTAATTACAAAATGCAGGAAAAAACGTGAGTTGAATGTAGCTGGTTTCTTGGCACTGGGTACATTTACAACTCAGATAACTCAATAAATATGTCTGATTGTTGGTGTGTGTTTAGTTAATTCTGATCATCAAAAATACCCAGTGAATAAGTGGCGTTTTAGAGTCAAAGTACAATACATTTTTAAATAACGCGTTCAATCTTAACATTTTCACTTAAATGTTTGTATTCACCACATCAGTTTGCCTCTGATTACTCACATCAGATGTAACTGTTTACATGGCAATAATCTCCATAAACTCCATAAAATGATTAGATTTTCACTTCCCTATCGTCAACCAATACATGCGTTTGCACATCCGGGAACTGGTGCAGTGGCAACCGAGTCCGCCATTTTAAAAGGGGCACAACAGCACGTCTACTACATACAAAATCCAGGAAATATGAGGCCAAAATGCCAAAACCTGCGTTCTGTCAGGACATTGCTCTGTTGACTGACCAAGAAATGAGAGCTTTGTCGTGTACCTTAGTTTTCTGTTATCGTCTAAAGAATCAAAGTATTTGTAGCTCATTATGCCGTAGAAAAGGATGCAGTTGTGCTGTTTTTTATATATTGCGTGCCCCTTTTAAAATGGCTGCTATGGGGCAGTCCCGGCTGTATGACGTCACCGCGAACGCATGTATAGGCTGTAAACAATGTATTTAACTATTTTGTACAAAGAGTGAATGTAGTCATAACATACCGATTGTATATATATATATATATATATATATATATATATATATATATATATATATATATATATGTATAGAACTATTTTATGTCTATTATATAAATACAATTCATTTTCAAACTAAAGTAAAAGAATGAAAAACTCAACATTTAAAACTTACTTTGACTGTGTCTGTTTGGTGACATTCTTGATGGTGAGCCCCTCTTTGCCGATGATGGCCCCCACAAACTGAGTAGGCACGAGCATGCGCAGGGGAAAGTCCTGCGGTCTGGGCCGTGGACCGCCGTAACATCCTGAGGGCCCGGGTTGGGGTGTCCCTTGGTCCCGGGACGGCCGCCTCCCACGTCTGGATCGAGGGGTCTGCATGGCCGGAGCAGCATCCATGTCCATGATGTAGGAAACCTTGAAGCAGTAGTCCTCACACTGGTGCACTGACAGCTTCTCGATGGCTCTGTGACGACACCAGTGACAGCAACCGTAAGCGGCAACACAATCGTATGTAGTTTAAACGGTCAAAGTTTCTGCCTATTTGAAACCCTTCTTTAAAGAGAAACATTGTTTAGGGCAGAGCGTCTCAAAACTTTTCTGGCGCGCCCCCTGGGAGATTAAAAAAAGCATCCACGCCCCCCACAGCCTCTGGGACGGCGCAGAATTGGCCCTTCACTGCTGTAAATAAGGCGCTTCAAGGAGAAGACGTACTCACGTTACTTACTCGTCACTGTGGATCACTTTTACCACTGCAGGTCCAAGACCGACAGACTACTGTTGTTACTTTTAATGGCAGTGGGCAGCCAATTGAAAAGGTGCATTTACCTCTGCCTACTGTATTTCTACGTGTTCTTCTTCTTCTTTGGTGTTTTATGGTGGTTGATATCTAAGTGTTACATTGTTGTTGTTGTTGTTGTTGTTGTTGTTGTTTTATGGCAGTTGGCATCCGAATGTTGCATTACCGCCAGACTTTATTCCTTAGACTCTGTCATAGTCCATAAAAGTACTCCTTCCATTGCTTTGGTGTTACATTACCACCACCTACTGTAGTTGTACATCTTAGACTTTATTCTTCAGACTTTATTCTTTAGACTTCGAGGCCCAGGATCAAAGCGGAAAGGAATCGCGCATTCTTTTGGCATATGATTTATATTGTCACATTCTCTCTCTCTAAAAGTCTGGCCCCCATCACTCCGAATGGGAGTCGGAGTGATGGGGGTCTGCTTTTGGGGAGTCGGGGTGATCGGAGTGGCGAGGTGGGGGTGGGGGTGGTCTCCTGTCCTCGTCCAGTCTCGTAGACGCACGGCTACCAAGCAGCGACATCAGTGGAAATATTAAAGCCTATAGAATGAAGCCTGAAGAATAAAGCTGTACGGTGGAAGCACCGAACGTCAAAGAAGGAGAGGAAGATGAAGAAGAGTCTCCCTGGAATAAAGCCGGTTGTTGTTGTTGTTGTTGTTGTTGTTTTATGGTCTCTGAAACAACAACAACTATTCTAGTCACAAAGACATATCATGACCTCATGGGCTTTGTAACACCAAAGCAATGGAAGGAGTACTTTTACGGACTACGACAGTCTGAGGACTACGAAAAGTCTGAGGAATAAAGTCTGGCGGTAATGCAACACTTGGATGCCAACCGCCATAAAACAACAACAACAACAACAACAACATCTCTCTCTTTCTCTCTCTCTTTCTCTTTCTCTTTCTCTTTTTTTTAACAGTAGAGTAAAACACATACTTTGAAGATGTACAACTACAGTAGGTGGCGGTAAATGCACCTTTTCAGTTGGCTGCCCACTGCCATTAAAAGTAACAAAGCAACAACTTGGGCTTTGTCAAAGCACTGGAGGTCAAAGCACTGGAAGAACAACTTTTAGGACTACGACAAAGTCTGGGGAATAAAGTCTGGCGGTAATGCAACACTCGGCTGTCGACTGCCATAAAACAATAACAACAGCAACAACAGTCTAAGGAATAAAGTCTGGCGGTAATGCAACACTCGGATGCCAACCGCCATAAAACAACAACAACAACAACAACAACTACACAGGAGGGACAGAGAAGAGACAGATGAGCGACAGAAGAGGGACAGAGGAGAGACAGAAGATAATAATAATAACGTAATGTGCTTCAACCTAATTCGCAGCTTCGAGACTTGAAACTCTTATTATTCAGTGACATATTTTTTCATTAAATACAGTTTCAAATGTATTGCTATGACACTCATTGGGCAGTACTAGATCCATGGTACAAATACAGAACATAGAGCAGAAACAGAACCATAACTTACAACACAATTCATACATGAATTTATACCTGGTCAGATTGTGTCTAGTTTCACAAACTACATTAGACTTTAAAGTTAGAAAACAGCCGATTATTACCATACTTCAGGATATTATATTTGTTTAACGTATAATGATTTTTGAATTTTTGAATTTAAAGTTACATTATAATGTGCTGAGTCCCTGCGCTAACATGTCCTTCTGAAGAGGCAGAATTATGCTGCGCTCCACTTGTCCTCATAGGTTTGATTTTCTGAGTTCTGACATGTAAAGTTCACAGTAAAACGCTGCAGCGGGTGAGGCAGTAAAACAGAATCTACTCCCAGTTTTTAACATCTCCTCAGGTGAAACAGCGCCTAGCATATCATCTGTACCCAATTACTGGGGAAAAAGTATATTTTTTATTTTGCACAAATTCACAAAAAAATATTTTTTTTAGATTGAGTAAAAATAATCATAGAACACTGATAAATTGCAAATGTTAAGATAAGATAAGATAAGATATTCCTTTGTTTGGAGAAAAATATAAGATAAGATAAGATATTCCTTTATTGTCCCACATGGGGAAATTTCAATGTGCATGTCATGTTCTATATGTTAGTGCTAGTAGGGCTAATGACAATTATTTTAGTGGTCAACTAGTCAACAATTATTTTGAGACTTTTTAAATAAACTGTTTATTAAATATAGGCTGACATATATAGATAGATAGATCATATTTACGGCTCAAGTGTTTATTCTTCATTTGGATTTAATAAGCAGAATAAATACATAATAATGAAAAATATGAGAACCAGAGTTAGCTGTGGTGATTGAAACTGTGTATTAAACCAGTTTGAGAAAGATTGTGTTTATCATAAAGACATTTTGGACAAACTGCATGAAGAGAGAAAGTAGAAACTTGCACAATCTGAGTGAACTTGAATTTAACCCAAATGGTTTAGTTTGATGAGTCACAGCTCTTTCTCTGTCCACAGGTGTGATGTGAAGCGTTTAGTCTGTACAGAACATGTTGTTTCTGCACAGACTAAGGCAGGTAACTCACTCTTTAGCTTCCTCCTTGGTTCCGTACGTAACATTCACGACTGCTGTTTCTGTGTCAGTGTTCACTGTAAAAACAGGAAACAATTATGTTAGTGCTCACACATTGGACATCAGATATATATATATATATATATATATATATATATATATATATATATATAGATATAGATATAGGCTAAGTGCATTGGTCCTGCATGGGGGAAGCATCTGTCTGTGTGCATCCATTACATCCATCAGAGCCTGGCTCTGCTCCAGCTCAGCCTCTGCTCTGTCCACAGGCACAAAGCTCTCTGCCAATGGCACAAAACACCACTTAAGTTACAGCCGCCGTCACTTATACTCACAGTGTAATGTGAATCAGACACACCACTGTGAGATTTGTAGCCTCGTCCTGCTTAGTATTTAACAATCTAAGACACTGCAATTAGCTGCATTTGAAGTATAATGGTTAAAATTAAATATAAACAGGGATAATTTATTTCAGTATAGACATTGTTCTGGCTTCTAAATAGTACACACACACATATATAGGTGGCATATAACTGCCACAAATGAATAAGGAGAACATTTGGTAATGCTCAATAAATTAATAAGTTTGCATATTTCACAAAACTATCAGAGCAACATAGCAACTGCAACAGTGTGTCGCTGTAAAGAGCAGGTAAAATGGAAAAGAAAGGGCATCTATTATTATTATTGACCTGTATTTAACCAGGAAAGTCCCACTGAGATGTAGCATCTCTTTTTCAGGAGAGTCCTGGCCCCAGAGGGGAGGAGCCTATTGTACATGTCTTTAGTAGTAATGGGACCCAGACCACCCGAGGGAACCCTATGCAGGCACAGGGAGAACATGCAGACTCCACACAGAAAGGCCCCGGGACCTGCTTGCACAGATTATATCTATGGTTATTTTTGGGTTGGATAATGGGAGGAAATGAATTATTTTTATCTTATAATCTTAATGTATGTAAATAAAGGGGGTGAAAAATAAGTATACTTCTACTCAATCCTTTTGAAATATGAAGAAAATAAAAACATTTGATCTGTGAATCATTGTTGGTGATATGTCTGGCATATTTAAATTTAAAACATATTTTTAAAATCTGGGCTCAAACCATGTTCAGACTGGCTTTTAACACTTAGTAATGAGATGAGTTTGTTTCATTGTTCACACTGTTAAATGTATTTGTTTATGGTTTTATGCTTTTGTATTGGTTTCATTTTTATTGGAAAGCCCTTTGGTCACATTGAGTGTTATACAGGGCTCTATAAATAAAGGCTGTTTGACTGATTGAGTGTCTCAAAAGTAAAAAGAAATAAAGAGAACCTCAGTATCTCAACATTTTAAATCCCTAACGTCAAAACAGAAAAAGTAAAGAATATACTGTATTTGTATACCACCTCCTCAACATGTTAAAGTCTTGTATTTGCTGCTTGTATCATATAACCAGACAATACAGAGAACAACACAGTGACACTGTAGTTCTTGGAGTGTGCCCCGTCAGCAGTTTTACAGTATCTTTTCACGTGGGGGCCCGTCGGCGTCGTTATAATGGGTCCATGGGGTTGGCCATGTTCTTTTCTCTTCTAGTCATTTACACGCTCTGCTCTCTGCTCCTCTGTGCTGCGGCCGACACCAGCCGCCCCCCGCCCGAACATGACAGGTGCTAAAGCAGGTCGGAGAAGGTGTTTTTACAGACTCATCCTGCACTTTTAGTACTGTGGAAACGGTTTTCCTCGAGTCTTGGGTGGTACTGGGGAAACCGGTCTTTGATGGGGTAATTCTGTTACTTCTCAGACAGGGCACGGTGCCAGACTCTGCCCCCTCTCGCCCTCTCCACACCAGCTGGGAACTCTCAATAGTTTTAATATCTCCAAAACAGCTGTCAAAGCTTAATCAGGATTTCAAGAATGTAAGAAGATTTATTTTTGTAAGTCAGTAAAGGACCTTTTAAAGTAACTGATATATCTGTTCATCCACGTTGCAACAAAACTATTATCATACTGAAAATTATAATTGACTGTGTATTAATAGTGAGTACTTTTTTAGCATATCCTGATAATGATAGTCCAATGACCTGCAGAAGTTCTCTGACAACTCTGCCATCATCGGACTCATCACGGACGGCGATGACGAGGAATACAGAGGACTGGCGCAGGACTTTGTGGACTGGTGTCAGCGGAACCACCTCCACATCAACGCGGAGAAGACCAAAGAGATGGTGGTGGATTTCCGTAGACGCCACCCCACTGCCCCCGCACCAGTGAACATCCAGGGACGGGACATTGAGAGAGTGGACTCATACAAGTACCTGGGTGTTCATCTGAACCACAAACTGGACTGGACTCATAACACAGACGCACTGTACAGGAAGAGCCAGAGTCGGCTCTACCTCCTGAGGAGACTCAGGTCTTTTGGAGTGACAGGGCCACTCCTGAAGACCTTCTACGACTCTGTGGTGGCATCAGCCCTCCTGTACGGTGTGGCCTGCTGGAGCAGCAGCATCACAGAGAGGGAGAGGAGGAAGCTGGACAGAGTCATCAAGAAGTCCAGCTCCGTCCTGGGCTGTGCTCTGGACTCGGTGCAGGAGGTGGGGGTCAGGAGGGTCCTGGCTAGATTCACATCTATGCTGGACCATGAGTCTCACCCCCTGCAGGACACTCTGTCCACTCTGGAGAGCAGCTTCAGTGACAGACTGATCCACCCTCGATGTGTGAAGGAGACGTTTCGTAGGTCTTTCCTTCCTGCTGCTGTCAGACTTTATAACAAACACTGCTAGCCCTGAACATGTGCAATACTGATGTAACCATGTGCAATACCATCATATTCATGTGCAATACTGAATTAACCATGTGCAATACCTGTAAATTAGAGTGTTCAATTTTGTTTTTATCCGGTTTAGTTACCTGCTAATAGTATTACCTAGTCTTGTGCTAGCTATTTTTGCTTTCTTTGTATTTCATTCTATTATCATCATTTTATTATTATTATCTTATTTTTATCTTTATATTTTAATTTGTATTTATCTATTTTATTTTATTTCCCCCCCTCCATTCCCTATTAAGATAGGAGAGGAGTTTTGTTAATAAGAGTTTTTTATTTTTGTTCATAAGAGTTCTATTAAGAGTGTGTTTTTGAAACTTCCTATAATCTGTCCTTTCCTCCTGTTTCTACTGCGTTGTAACAACGGCATTTCCCCTTGTGTGGACATTAAAGGATTATCTTATCTTAGTCCGACTTTATTATGGAAAACAGAAATGTGTTAAAATATGTCTTTAACTTGTTAGTTGAAGTTTAATTGTTAGACAAATGTGAAACGTCTGTAAAAAAATAATCAGAAAAGTGCAGAAATATAGCCTCATTTGATCATTTACAACATAACATAATATTTTTTAATCAGCTCTTGTTGCATTTTAACAGTATACTCGGTATGCATCTTCATAACAACGTTCACAATATTATTTCAAACTCATATTGGATATATAATAACTAAGAATAACTAAGAAATATGTATGTATCATTTCATAGGCCATTGTTAGGTGTGTATCAAACTAAACTGTTCTGAACCAGAGGCGCAAATATTCAAATGTTAAATTTAACTTAGATGTTTGCTGGTAGGATGTGTGGGTTTGTGTTGGTGCAATATTCTCTGTCCATATAACAGCTGTAAACAAGAGTGATATTATTGTTATTATTATTTTTATTAAGAGTATAAGAGTTTTTCTACAAGAGTGTTTTTTATAAGTTATCTGTTTTTTTATTTTTTATTATTAAACTTCTGTACCTACTCTGTGTTGCAACACTAGAATTTCCCCATTGTGGGACAAATAAAGGCTTATCTTAAATAGGCTTTTCACGATAACAGATTATGAAATTAATAAAGACAATAGAGACAATAAACAATACTATTGAACTTACTTTATGTCATTGCTACAACAGCTCTAAAGCAGGAAAATCCCCCAAAAACTTAGATGTAAATTCACTGTTAATGAACATGATTTGAAATAAATAAATAAATACACAATTTGATAAATAGCACAAATAAATGTTAATAATGTCCTAGAACTAGATTCACTCTACTGCTCAAATGTGTCTGCACTGTATTACTTTATAATTGTACTATATTTTGGATTGCATGTTTCTATTCTCCTGCAGTTCTTGAACCCTGCACTGCAACACTGAAATTTCCTTATTGTGGGATGAATAAGTTATTATCCCATAAAATAGGTATTTACATATAAGAATTATATAGAGAAATATAGACATAAAAATAACTCACAATTCATAAACAATTAGTTGTAAAAATGTTGGTTAACTAAGACACCACTGACTGATTAATCGACCAAAGGCTTACAACGCTATTTAAGACCCTGCTATAGATCACAATTTAATGTAACTCTGGTTTTAGATGTAAGCAGTGCTTTAAATAGTTTATAGAGTAGAAGAAAATGCCACAAGTTGAGCCTCAAACCCCTAAATGCGTCCCGCCTCGTCTGCTGACTTGCCATGACAAATACTTGCACAATATCAAAGCGTACAAAAGCTTCACCACGGGCGCCTTCAAATTACCTCCCTAAATGTGACGGCGACTCTGAACGTACAGGAGGAGGACACATGCTGGGACGGTACGTTTGGATGCGAGCCGAGTCTGCCCACTTCAATTCATAATCGGAAACCGACTGCGTTACTCAGATCTTATTAAAGAGAGGAATCCAGAGGCCGCTGTCCTCGCTTCAACTTATAGAACACACATGTCGGTAATGAGTGATTTATATGCAGCGATGGGTTATGTTTAGATAATGTTTGTGGGAAGGATGAAGGGGCGAGCGGAGCGGCTGGGCTCAATGGGAGGTCTGCACAGAGGGAGGAGACACGTACCTTGTTCCACATTTTCGACAGTCCCGTACTCAGCTAGAAGGCCATCCAAATCCTGCAAAAGCAAAGAGTGGACATGTAGTAAAGGAACATACAAACTGACATACAAACGGACATACAAACGGACATACAAACTGACATACAAACGGACATACAAACTGACATACAAACGGACATACAAACTGACATACAAACGGACATACAAACGGACATACAAACTGACATACAAACGGACATACAAACTGACATACAAACGGACATACAAACGGACATACAAACTGACATACAAACGGACATACAAACGGACATACAAACTGACATACAAACTGACATACAAACTGACATACAAACTGACATACAAACTGACATACAAACGGACATACAAACTGACATACAAACTGACATACAAACGGACATACAAACTGACATACAAACGGACATACAAACTGACATACAAACGGACATACAAACTGACATACAAACGGACATACAAACTGACATACAAACTGACATACAAACTGACATACAAACTGACATACAAACTGACATACAAACTGACATACAAACTGACATACAAACTGACATACAAACGGACATACAAACTGACATACAAACTGACATACAAACGGACATACAAACTGACATACAAACGGACATACAAACTGACATACAAACGGACATACAAACTGACATACAAACGGACATACAAACTGACATACAAACGGACATACAAACTGACATACAAACGGACATACAAACTGACATACAAACTGACATACAAACTGACATACAAACTGACATACAAACTGACATACAAACTGACATACAAACGGACATACAAACTGACATACAAACTGACATACAAACGGACATACAAACTGACATACAAACGGACATACAAACTGACATACAAACTGACATACAAACGGACATACAAACTGACATACAAACTGACATACAAACGGACATACAAACTGACATACAAACGGACATACAAACTGACATACAAACGGACATACAAACTGACATACAAACGGACATACAAACTGACATACAAACGGACATACAAACTGACATACAAACTGACATACAAACTGACATACAAACTGACATACAAACTGACATACAAACTGACATACAAACGGACATACAAACTGACATACAAACGGACATACAAACTGACATACAAACGGACATACAAACGGACATACAAACGGACATACAAACTGACATACAAACGGACATACAAACTGACATACAAACGGACATACAAACTGACATACAAACGGACATACAAACTGACATACAAACGGACATACAAACTGACATACAAACGGACATACAAACTGACATACAAACGGACATACAAACTGACATACAAACGGACATACAAACTGACATACAAACGGACATACAAACTGACATACAAACGGACATACAAACGGACATACAAACGGACATACAAACGGACATACAAACTGACATACAAACGGACATACAAACTGACATACAAACGGACATACAAACTGACATACAAACGGACATACAAACTGACATACAAACTGACATACAAACTGACATACAAACTGACATACAAACGGACATACAAACTGACATACAAACTGACATACAAACTGACATACAAACTGACATACAAACAGGAATTGCTTTTCACCCTTTTCAACATTTTTGAATCACTTGAGTGACTGTTGCCCTTGTGTTTGTACTTTATATCCACAAAATCTCCACTAACAGAAGAGGTGAGCAGAGTAACCAAACATTATACTCAAGTAAGAGTCATTTTACTTCAAAAGAATGTTAGCGCACTGATATGGGAAAGAATCAATCTAAAAGTGATGTGTCCATCCCGGAGACGCCTGTCATGCTACAATGTCAAATACATATGGGAAAGAGTGTCTGGAATGTGTTCTGTAATTTATTTGTGATTTTGATGCAATTTTTTAATGCATGGTCTGTAATTTCTTTGTGATTTTAATTTTTCCTATTGTGTGAAGCACTTTGAATTGCCTTGTGTATGAAATGTGCTCTACAAATAAACTTGCCTTGCCTTAAAAGTGTCTGGGGAAACTACTACTCAGTCAAGATTAACTGCCTTACGTAACATTTGATTTATAATTCAAAGTTAATCTAATTTGAAGAACAGAAGATTACATAATACACATAATCTGGTATTGTCAAAGGAAAGACTCAAAAATGAGAAAAACAAAAGCATATCTGAAGGAGCGGTGCAAGAAACACAAATGTTCACCTCATCGCTCCTGAGGTGACCGGTGAGCTGCTGGGATTGGCCTGGCCTTTAGTGTTCAGTGTTCTGTTGCAATTTGGTGGAATATTTAGAACATAGTGTTAGTTCCAGCGCTCACAGGCGACCTATACTTTCATGACGGAGCATGTTTGGTTTAACTGGAGTTTTGGTTTGTTCTGCTGGGCGGAGCAAAGCTGAACCGCTCTCCACCACAGAAGAGTGTCCAGCGCTCGTCCACGTCAGGACCGATCATTATATAATGCCTTTCCACCTTCAAGGCACTCTTTACTAGGCCATGTGGGTGAGGTGTCTTGCCTAAGGACACAACAACATTTCCTCTAGCGCCCCCCTGTGGCTCCTGGTGTTCCAGCGGTCTCCCATCCAAGCTCTCGTTAGCTTCCGAGAGCTGCCGAGATCAGGCATTGGTAAGCAGGGAGGGCCTAATTAATTTCATGAAGATTTAAGCGCATGATACTGTTCCTCCTTCACTGTGTAATCTAAAAGAGCCAAACTGACATGATTGATCTGTGCAAATTCATGATTAACACATCAATTTTCGATGATTAATTTCATGAGTTAACAAGCTAACATGGACAGCCTGGTTGATTAGGCCTGTCACGGTAACATTTTTCAAAGTGTCATATATTGCTCCAGAAAAATATCACGATAAAAGATAATATACATACTGAACTGAAAAAATAGCAGAATTAAACACTTTTGTACATATTTAGTATCTATAATTTGTGAAAGAAGTTACTTATTCGGCTCAGTAAAGCACAAAAAGATAAGTGAATGTTAGGCCGCAGTTATTTTATTACTTGGTTTACGGTTTTTTAAATGAAATATATTGAACAGGCGGACGAAATATAAATTTAATTTCAATTTCAAAAGATTTTTTCTTCCGGGTTTGCCCAAAATGCACCACGGGAGGAGATGGGGAAAGACGCGGCGCACAGGTGAGTGTAACAGTAGATTTAGCGTGTTTTGCATTGGTAGAAATGACGCTTCTAAGAGTGCAGCAAACGGCAAAACGCGCTGGAGAAAATGTGGTAAACGGGTTTAAAATGTGTATTTCCGATATAAAGGTGCGCAGCAGACAAGGACGGGCGCGTCACAACAAAGCTTTCCAGAATAAATGACTCCTGCAGGATTTTGGCGAAAAATTGCTTATCTGCTAATCTTATCTTTTGACATAATACCGCTTTTTATATTTCATTTGATGCTATTTTGCGTTGGCGTCGGTACTTAAAAAAAAAAAAATGATAATAATTTATTTTATTTATATTGTAGAAATCAATCATCTAAGTGCGGCGGATTTGTAAACCAAGTAATAAAATAACTGCAACATCAAGCCAAAATAATATTATTCCAGTAATTATTTATTGAATCCTAAGTCAATAAAGTAATCATCATGACAGGTCTGGTGATTCTTCCAAACAGCCATATTGTATAAACACATGCAAGCAGAGTAAATCCAAATGCATACTTAAACATAATGATAAAAGTAGTAATAATGGTGACAATGATTCATGTAATCTAGTGTGTATTAATAGAAGGAAAATAATACAAGTTAAACGAGTGTAGTAAAAATAAGCCATGACAGATACAGTTGGCAAAACATCATATAAAGGGGCGTGGTCTGCCATGAGGGAAACTGTTGATTCAATAGGAAACACAACTTTTTTCCTCTTCTAATACGTATCCTGGCAAATTATGTGTATTTTAAGCACAACTAATTCAAGTTGAGTCACAACTGAGACTTAATGAGAAACTTATTAAGTTATTGATAAAGAGTTACTCCTGAAAAGTAGATATAGATGCAAAAATACAGCAGCTGGAATCGCGGTAGCATTTAGGTTGCATCTGCTGTTCGTATTCTTGGATAACTTTACGAATTTGGGCCATTCAACCATTTCATTTATTTTCCGTGTCTTCATGTCTGTGTTTGGCACAATACATACACTAAAGTCTGCATTTACCCTTGTGGTTGTTGAACAGTGGGTGATGGAGCAGCTCTTCTACATTGAAATGAATGAATTGCTTCCACCACAAATGTCCGTTTTGACAGTTGGACAAAAAATAATGACTATGTTTTCACTTACTGTGCCAAAATTGCCAAGATATTACAGCTAAGGTAAAAGTGCATCTTTTTTTACTTTCTGTTGGAGCCCTAACAGTGCCAGTTTACTATAAGCTTAAATATTGTCTGTCTTCACACTCCATGTCCACTTGAACAAAGAGTCCTCTCAAAGGCCAGTCACGAGCCGGAAGCAGCTTTGTGTGCTCCCGGTGCTTCCCCTGTGACCGGACCCCTCCTCCTCTCACTCTCTAAAGGTGGACCACTCACCTCCCACTGAAGATTGGGCGGGATGTTTCGGATCTGGATCTTCCGACTCCTGCAGAGATAAGAGACACAGACAGAGCCATGTTAAGACCGGAACTGCAAAGCCACAATACAGTAAAAGCATTCCTTTGCAACACGTTTGCCACCATTTTGTCTCCATGGAGATTTTAAAGGAGACATATACTCTCTCCGCCCACATCCCTTTAAATTGTGATTATGTGAAAAATTCAAATTTGATAATAATTTAATTTTTTTATTTTTTAAGACTCGATGAGTGACACATGTAGGGTTCTAAAACACTTTTCAAAAGCAAAACATGTAAATGAAAATCTGCTGATTGTTATGAAGAGGCAGTAATTTACATACTTAAATGACAAGTCATATTTAAGTATTTTTTAACATCTTTACTTATTGAAACCCATCCCATCATGTGCACATGATATATACATACAACACTACAAAATGCACCCTCTTAAAACTAGAAAAATACACCTGTTTTAGGTAAGTATGTCCTTGAAATAAGTTTGTATCTGCGAGTGCAGTAAGAACATTTTAGCTTCATAATCTTCCTTATTTAGCATTTATTTAGTTAAAATGTCTTAAATCAAGATTAATCGAAAAATAAATCTGACTAAAGTGAATAAATCTTGGTTAGATTTATGTAATTTACAGTGCAAGCCTCCAAAAATATCTGGAAAAAATCCTAATAATCCCCCTTTAATGCAATTGTATTTGTTTTGCACCTCGATGAAATGTAGACGCACTCAGTCCGTTTATCTGCATCAACTCAAAGCACATTTGTCTGCCTGTGGTCTTTGTAAACCCATTACACAAACACAATCCAATCAAGACCCAAACTACTATTACTAAGCCCTTCTCAAATCAATATTGCAGTTTACGATGAACGAAATGTAAATAATGATCTATTTGTGTCATAGTTCCGCAAGTACCTGAAGAAAAAACACAATTTGCCTCCGTTAACAATTTGTCTAGAATGTACCACAATAAAGCATTAGACTTATCTATCTCCACGGAGACAAGCAGCTGACAGCACCGGGCAAAATATGTGGATATGATACACTGTTGTTTAACTATAAATATTTGAGCTAGTCTACTGTACATGACTGATGAAAAATACATGTTCACAGGGGCAAGCTGAACATAAATATAATAGTCTACATTCTCATCATAAAAAAGTCAAATGTGTGGATCTTCTCAACCATTAACCTTTTAGATTTTGTGGCCCAACTTTTTCAGTGAAAGTAACCTGGGGCCCTTTCAAATATACTAGATTGTACTCTAATTTGTGTAGCACTCACTGCTCTTTTAAACTACATATTTAACGGTTAACAACTAAATATTTATGGTTTTCATTTAACGGCTTAGAAAAGGACTTAGTACAATCTTTAAATACATTAATCCAGTATATCTCTTAAATGTTTCAACAGATTGGTTTTGAAATGCAGGACAGTCTGAGCAGCCCTCTCACTGTTTTTACTGAGTATGTCGGAGCAAACAGCAAAGCCACACAGACCGCGACCACAGGCTGTTAACAACTACATTAACGTGAGTGAGTCCGCTTTGGCCACCAGAACCACTGATTGAAAAAGCAGAGAAGAGGGCCACAGAGGGCCACGCTGAGGTCCCAAAAAGCATTTAAGGAGCTCATAAGCAGGCTGGCTCAGGATGAGGGGCAGGGGGGAGAGGCCTGAGGTACAGTAACTGTATGTTGGATTAAATCTCTAGACAGCATTAGGCCTATACTGTGTTTGAACATTTAGACCAAGGGTGGGCAATCATTTTTTTTCCCCGAAGGCCCTATTTGAATCCAGGCAAGAGGCAGCGAGCCGGACTAAATTATTTTCGTGTAATCTTTATTAAGGACACAAGGGCAGACATGTGCCATGGCTAAGACAATTAAAAATGGAAAAAAGTATAACAAATATGATCAAAATCGCATTAAAACAGGCCGATACCCAAGTCTGATTTAGAGGCATTAAAACACTACTTTGCCCAACTAAAATGTTTGCTAAAACTGAGGTAAATTTGCCACTAAATTCATTGTTTATAAGCATTAAGAAACTACACAGATAACAAGAATCAAACTTAATCTGGCAATTATACAGAAAGTTATGCAAATTCAAGAGTTGCATGGTGTGAAATGTACAGTGAAAAGAATAAGGTCATGGCACAGTGGTTAAAGTCAACTGCTTTCTATCAACTGACAAATGACGTGGGCGTTGTAGGTCACGTAGCCCCAACAGCTTACAACTTTAGTTTTACAATTACAACGTTTATATATATTTCATGTTGATGTCTAAAAGCATTTTCTGTTATGAATGACAAGATAATATGTAATATTTTTTTTGTAATATCAACCATTTTCTTAAGCTATATATATTTATATACATTTAACACCATGATATTACAGTAAAGACAAGGTGACAACAGGCACAGTGTAAGAACAGTGTGAGAACCCAAATTAGTTGAGGTTTAATTGTCAGACAACTGTGAAATGTACCGGTATGTAAAACTCCCAAAAAAGCAGAAATATCACCTTATATCCTTATTCGAAAGTTTACAACATAACATCTTTTCTTTTTTTTATTAGCTCTTTTTCTAGCATTTTTAAACTATAAATGATATACTCAATATTTGGCATATCTTTAAAACAACATTCGCAATATTATCTACATTTTGATACATCAACCATGTCAAAACACATGTTTTAACTCAAAGTATTAGATATAAGATATCAGCAGCATAACAACATAATTCATAAAAATATTGCAAGATGAGTTTAAATACATAAAAAGAACACATTTTTAAGACAAAACACACTGCTCACTTCAGAACTACAATACAGAGAGAATGCAATGTGACACAGCCCTGAACATGTCCTTACAACACGTCTGTCACGGCTTCCAGCTGTAAGCAAGCGTCTCACTGAAAGATCTCCCCTGGCAACCGCAGTCCAAACAGTCTGATAAAAATCTGTGCTCCTTGCTAAAACATATCACCTCCCCAAAACGTAGTAAACAACCTTCAGCATTTCAACAGTAACCAACACGTGAAACCAAACCAAGGCCACGTCGCGAAACCTCAAAAAAAATACCAGAGTACGAGATTACGTTTTCATTTGCAGTCCGGTTTAATGTTGTGTGAATTTCCAACTCTCGTGTTACCGCTAACTGATTTATCACCGCCTAACCTTGTCGGAGTGTCTGATGCAGTTCAACCCGGTGCCAGCGACGCCCTCTTCTCTTACCTTTCAATGTTAATGACCAGATTCAATGACACTGAGACAATAGTAAGTCTATGATATTTTCTCCTCCGAGTAGATTCCTTGATGCCCGTATTTTAAAGGGCAATTGCAGTTCTGTCATGCGAAATATGTCGGGGCGTCTTAGAAGGACATGTCTCGGAAAAAGTGACAGAGGTTTTGGTGATGGAAGGTCTCGTTTCACAGCGTGCTTGTGGTCACTGGCTGCTCTTCTGTCTGACTGACTGACTCTCATATACTGTTGAGTCAAACTGCATCCAAACTGCAATGAAAAGATACTGGAGTGTGATAGCCAGAGCAGGAAAATGTACTCAAAACAGGTACTAAAGAGAAGTTACTGATTTACTGATGCTTAAAAATAATGTATGGTCTTTAATATCATCGCTACTGTACCTTGTTTTTCAGTAGTAATGCTTTTATTGTACTTTTAATACGTTACAAGTACCACGATACTTCAATTGCTTTTACTACTAGTGTAACTACCACACCTCTATTACTTATTCTCTGCTCTTTTATTGTACTTTTAATCATAGTATAGCATAGTCAAGCCTTTTGGCCTTATCATTAGTCCTATTATTGTTATTATAACATGTTTTATATCAGGCTATTCTATTTATTAGTGTTGTCAATGCACTGTTTTAACTGAGAAGAAACGACATTTCATTCAAACGACTCAGATTGAAATTACATTAAGTCGAAAGTCCCTCGAGTCCAGTCGTAAGTCTTACGCATCGAGTTTCAAGTCCTTTCAAGTCTTAAAGTCAAATTACCCAAAACAGCTCATATATTTGCAGTTCATGTGATTTTTTAATTATCCTAAGGGAGACTCGTGTTCCAGTTTGTTCCTGTAAATAAAAGCTAAGTGTATCATCTGTATGGAGCTCAACGGTGACCGGAAGTACATTTTGCATTGATTTTTCCCATTAGAATTCCGAACATTGCTTGGGGATATGTGGCAACCAATGAGCACAAGATCTATAATCTAATTTAAAATCTGTTTCTAATCTTTATGACCTGCTAAGTTATTCAAGCAATTTGCAGAATTTGAAGTTTTCAAAGTGTTTTTGGACTGAAAACAACCACATTATGGATTTGAGTGAGCACATAACGGTTCGCCTTCGTCGAGTCTTTTAACTCCTAATGTTTCTAAATCTCTATGGCAAAAATGAATGAGAAATTTACTCCCGTAACCATGGCGAACTTCGCTGAGCTCCATCCAACGTGTCAGCTTTGTCAAGTCATCAAAATAATGTGTTAAGTCTGCAAGTCCTATTACAAGTCCTACTACATGTCCTACTACAAGTCCTACTACAAATCCTACTACAAATCCTACTAAAATCATACTACAAGTTCAATTACAAGTCCTACTACAAGTCCTATTACAAGTCCTACTACAAGTCCAATTACAAGACCTACTACAAATCCTACTACAAGCCCTACTACAAATCCTATTACAAGTCCTATTACAAGTCCTACTACAAGTCCAATTACAAGCCCTACTACAAATCCTACTACAAGTCCAATTACAAGTCCTATTACAAGTCCTATTACAAGTCCTATTACAAGTCCTACTACAAGTCCAATTACAAGTCCTATTACAAGTCCTATTACAAGTCCTACTACAAGTCCAATTACAAGTCCTCCTACAAATCATACTACAGGTCCTACTACAAATCCTATTAATACTACACTAGTTAGTACCAGACCACTTCTGCCATGACCATTTGCCATAAAGTCAGATTCAAGAAAAATAAGAGTGAAACTGTCCCATGTTTCAAAAAGGCACTTTAACATCTCCAGCAAAGGGCGCGTTAGCTTCTGTCAGTTCATACATCAAAGACAGCGCATGCATCAGTTAACTTCTCTTGTTTGTTTGCTTATAAGTTGAACCCAATGAACCCAGTCCACTTTCTCCTCCTTTCCCCCCTGAAAGTTTATAAAAAGACCGTCCGCAGAATATACAGTCTCGAGTCACTGGTTACTTCATGTTTGCCGGAGGTAACCCAACTGTCTGCTGCTGGTTTGGAGCGCGCTGCCAGGGGAAAAAAGAAAGCCTCTCCATTTCGGTCTTTAAATATCTGAGGGTGGCCATGTTCATTTGAAAAGCTAATATTTGCTACGCCCACCTGCACAAGGTAGAGGGGCCGCGGTGCATACTAATAATGTGAGGGGCTGAGAGGGTGGGCCGGCCCGGCGGGGGGAAAAAGAGGGCATTCACGCGGGGCCAGGAGACTGCAGTGTTCCTCTGGATGAGCGTGTTAAAGCCAACAGTAATTCTCAGTTTAGGAGCCACTTTGCAGCAGACGGCTGTAGTAGTGAAGGGTCGACTGAGAGCTGACCAGAGGCTCTCGTGTAATAGAAAAATCAACACTTGTGGCGGTCAAATCAACAAAAAGGAAACATTAAATCAGGGATGGGCTGATATTTGGCTTGCTGCTGTTGCCGATAGCCCGTTTAATGCATGAATAGTGAATTGAAGGTGACGTGGTCCACACGAAAAGCAATGAAAGCCTTTAAATGTGTTCTTTTGTGCCTTTAAATGTGTTCTTTTGTCTTGTACATGATATGGGTTTGCCGTATCACCGTGTGGAACATAAATCATGGACAAAATTGCAGGATATCGGACGTGGCCCCTCTGCTCTGCCACCAACATACAATTCAACCGGGAATAACTTTCTTCACGGGGCAATTGCAGGTCTATGGACACCCTAACATCTAAATAAACACACCCTGTTCATATCAGATTAGAGGCTTGGCGGCAAAAATGTCATCTTTCCTTGGGCATTCTATAAAAAGTACAAGGTTAAAGTTATATGTGGTAATAAGTCATGTAAAATGTTTGGCCAAATCATTCCCTAAACAGATCTTTTCTGCTCCTACTGCTATAAATATTAACGTTTGAATCCACATGTTCACACGTTGGTGTTAGATTTACTCATAAGCCAGGTTGTCATGTTCTTTGCCTCTTTCCATGTACATTCCTTGGTCTTGGTTGGCTTGGTCTTGACAACAAAACGAGCAGTAAATGTCGACAAAACAGTTGATTAAAGGGCATGTTTTCTGAGCGTACAAAAAAAAGGGAAGAAAAAAAATACTCAAACCTCACGAAGCAACTACAAAATATACTGTTCCACAACGGCAGACTGTTGATTAAACTGCAATTTGACAAAAATACTACAGATTCCATTCACAGAGTTTGTTTCCGGGGACGATACGAGGAGGCTGATTTTAAATTTAGATAGTGTGGCTCACAAAGGCCATGCGTTTTTGCCAGACAATGAGTTGACTACAGTTACAGTCTGGTCATAAAGCGACACCTGAGACACCTCCATTCACCGCTGACACCAGGATGTGGCTGCAGAGGAGACTGGAGCTGAGGAGGGCCATGGGAACGCACAGGAGCGCACACGCCTGCACACAAGCGCACGCAAGAGAACTCTGCCCTACTTATGGAACGAAGGGAGAGACTCAATTTGAATTTTAGTACATTTTCACTCCACCACAGCTTGAACTGATCAAAAGCTTCAATAAATGTATCAGTATAACAATGTTTTTGGTATCAATCCACCCACGATTAGTTTCTTTTTTGCCCGTAGGCTTTATTAGACAGGAAAGATATTGTGTGGGATGAGAGAGAAGGGAAGACATGCAGCAAACTGTCTGAGTCGGGACCTGAACTCACGACACTGGCATCTGTGTGCTGTGACCTAACCCCTCGACCACCGCGCAGCATCCACGAGTAGTTTCTATGTGGTTCTCATTGATCTCAGCCCACTGTTCTTTTTTTCACTTGATAATTCACCCTGAGGCCTTTTCCGAATCCAGTTCCTCCTCTTTTCCTCCCCACGTCCCCCACATTGTGACGATAATTAGAAAAGCACAATTTGTGGTTTTTGAGGTCACAGAGGATGATTGTTTTATATCAACGGAAAATTTTAGTGAAAATTATAGTATGTTACGTGTCAAACACAGGAATCCCACAAAGAAGGTTTGAGCAAATAAAGTCAGTTGTGTCTCAGTGGGGTTTTCTTTTTCATTTATCAAAGCCTCTCACGTTCTAATATGTGATCACATTTATGTTTACACTCGTTTAAACAAATGTGGAGCTAAACTCTTGCACAGGGCACTGCACAGGGGGCTGCACGGGGGGACTGCACCTCAGGGGGCTGCACATCAGGGGACTTCTCGGGGGGCTTCTCAGGGGGCTTCTCTGGGGGCTTCTCTGGGGGCTTCTCTCAGGCGTTACACACCTGTAAAGTCAGCTCTGAGGCGGACTCCGAGAAGGAGCTGATAAGACACTTCTCAGCTCCGGATAGAATTGCGGCTCCTTCACAGGAAGATGCAAAATGCGGATTAGTGCGTACGGAAAAAGAGAGAAGGAACTGGCTTGAGAAAGGGCCTGACTGTCAGGGAGAGGGTCAGGCAGATGTTCTCCCATGATTCCTAGCAAACAATGTGCCTGGTTGGACGAAAATGGATATCCCTGGTTTCAGTAGCTTTATTATTACTAGAGGTTAGCAATATAGAAATTTAGATAATATTGTGAATATTGTTTTTGTAAATATGCTAAATTTGAACAACGTCTTATAGTGGCCCCTACAGGCCACTGGGCAGTACTGCACAGGAAGCTTGGTTCTGCTTTTCCCACAGCGGCTCAGTCTGTGTCCGTGTTCAGAGGCTCATTCATGCTTCTCTCTCTAACATGAGCTTTTAGAAGCAGAGCAGACAACAGCTTCTCTTAGAGGTCTGCACATGTGCTCTGAGGACCACAGCCTCAAACACATGGAGCTGTGCTCAAACTGCGCTGAATAAACCTGTGTGAGAATCAAGGATGGTTACAGGTTTTGTTCTGAGCATGTGCAGAGGAGAAGAGAAGCTTTATTTTTTTCACTTTTGTGTTATCCACTAAATATTGAACACCCCAAGTCTGCTTGTCCATCCACAAAAGTGACAACACGCTACTGCGGCCAATGTATTTTTTTTCATAGCTGTTTTCTTTGCTACTTTAGTGACGTGTGTTGGTTAAGTGTCAAGTTCAAAACTCACCTGAGTGCGTGCATACTAGTGTAGTATCTTTGTGCAAGAGATACTACAGCAACAGCATCTGGCATAAAAATAAAAACCCGTCTAATCACTATATGTGGGTGATACTGACAATGTTTTTTGCATTATCTCAATAACAACATTCAGATATGTTAACAATGCATCAGGAAGGTCTTTAGGTTCAAGTCCAACTCAAAACGTGAATGGACCATAACGTTAATCTGAGCAAACATATCACAGAATACTCTTTGGACATCACACAACACGTTTCTGTCTCTTATTCCTGTTTTTTTAATAACTTAAAGATTATATACTTGATATTCTAATTCTGCTCAACTGCAACAAACAATTACAATATCATCAGTTTTTTTTAAATATACCTCTCACCTCTACTAATCACTGTCCCGCTGTGATTACCTCTGAGAAAAAATGACTGCAACTAAAAATCCGGCCCACAACACAAAGATTATTCAGCTGGATAGTACTCCCTAATTTCTGGTGTGCGGCTCCACTCAGGTTGATGTTTTTCTCACTGCCCTATTAGCTCCCCTTGACACTAAAACAAGCCGGAGCATGATTAAACATTTCCCGATCTGCTCCAGGACCTACTGTAATGATCCCTTCAAGCGCCTTGTTTACCTTTCCTCTCCACTCTGGCCCAAAGACAGCGGCACTCTCAGGCCAGCGGGGGGCAGAAGACGTGCCGGTGCACACTCAACACGCGGGGTCACCTCTCCCGCGCACCTAATTGTTCCTCCATTATAAAGACTCAACTCGCAGGCTAATAAGGTTTTCTCCATTTAACTGTCATGTCCAGTGAGTTGTTCTGTCCATTAACCTGTCAGGAAAGTCTGCAATTAGAAAACGCTTGGTACACAAATATGTACTTGGAAGTTGAAGCTAAACCAATATAACAGTCCGCTTTTTCATAGCTCTATAGTAGTTACAGCTAATTAACGCTGATGGCTGGGCGATCTTAACAACAAAATTTTGAGTATCCTGATCAGACAATATTAAGCCAAACCCAGCGGAAATGTGTTAAAATGTGTCTTTAAATGTGTTAGTTGAGCTTTAATTGTCAGACAAATCTTAAATGTCAGTAAAACGAATCAAAAAGAGCAGAAATATTACCTCATACCCTTAATTGAACGTTTACAGCAATACTTTTTCCTCATTTTTAGTTTTAATCATCTCTTTTTGTAGCATTTTTACTATAAACGATATACTTGACATTCAAATTTCATGATATTATCTACGTTTGATATATTGCTCACCTCTAATGGCTGATTCTGCTAAATCAGCTCAGTCCAAAGGTAAATCAGAGTGTAGAGATTCTTAAGACATTCTTCAGCTTGGACTTTACTGAAATGTTCTTGTAAATTATGTTTTGCACAAAGGTGGATGCTTTGCCAAACAGCTTTTGTCATTGTAATTGTTAAAGAGTTCAATGTCTTGACCCCGGTGTAACTGTTGTCGTTGTTGGATTTTGGATTCAAATGTTTTGTACTTAAACAGCATTTTAAAGAGCTGAGAAAATAGAGAATAGAATTATTGCATCCACTGCAGTAGTCAAGATGTTTCCAGACTAAAAACAGTACAAAATACAGGAACAGGATCACTAATATAGAATTTGTACAATGTATTTTGAGACGTTTTGTCTTTTTCATTGTTTATATTGCAGAATTTGGTGATTTCAACAATACCACAGACATTAAATCCAAATGAACGAACATCTATTTACTTCATACAGCTAACTTTCCTTCAGCTCACTCCCACATTGCTCAATATCACAGAGCTTAATTACGCTTATCTACAAATCTATTACTCTTTAATCGGCAGTGTCCAGAGCCTGGAATCCTGCATTAGTGATTAACTTCCCGGTGCGTGCCATATAATTGATGACATTTGAAGCGAAAGCTGATCTGGCCAGACCATGCAGATAAAACAGGGAAATGAAAGAGTGTGTGGTCATCAATCACAGCAGGTCTTGTGATTATGCAGCCATTACATGCTCATATTGCACAGAGCAGCGACGGATACCTTCGAGTAACGTCTCTCTTGTGCTGGCCTCATAATTCACGCCTGAGTGCGTCGTTATGTGATCATTAACACTGTGGCGCATGTAGCATTCTGCTTGCACATTTGGATGAGGTGAAGAGGCTGTACATCAGAGGAACTACCATCGCAACACTGGACTACATCATTCTAATCCAATTGGTGGCCTATTCATTCATGAGTTACTGTCACATGACCACTTCCTGATTGGAAGGACTATTTGATGACATATTCACAATCAAAACAGATATGATTTGATTTGGTAATTGCTTTTGTGCCCAGAGGTGGAAGTACTCAATTACACTCATTACATTTACTTGAGTAACTTCTTGGAGTCACTTCCTGATACTATACTTTTACTTTAGACATATTTGTATTGAAGCAACAGTACTTTTACTTGAGTGGTTCCTTGTTCAAGTGTTTTCCCTTTACAATTACATTAATGTCAAATCATATGATGTTAGTCAGTTTTCCACAAATACTTTACGTTACTTTTTACTTGAGTAATTTATTTGACCACTACTTTGTACTTCTACTTGAGTAATATTATTATGAAGTGGCTTCTCTACCCACCTCTGTAACATCTGTCATTTCAATTTAAATAAACTAACAAACAACAACAATGGAACTTTCAAAGAAAACATCAGCAACAAGCTAAACTCTGCATCTTTGCCTTAGAGATTTATAGCAAAAAGCAATAAGCAAGAGTGAAATCCTGCTTCTCTATTCTAGTGACTTGTTGCACAATTTTTCACTGCAACAATCAGTGGCAAAAGCTTTTAGTTTGTTTCAGTAACCCTTTTAGAAACACGGAGGCATTCAAATAGAGTCAGTCAAAAGATAATTGAGTTCTTAAATCAAGTCACATGCTTTCAGTTTGAAACTAAATGGACTATAGTGCTTTGGGTGGGTTAGTCAGCAACTCTGGAGGTCTTTAGTCCAACAGCAGACCAGCCTAATCTGAATTAACCTCATTTCTTGCTCTAACCCTTAAGCTCTTAAGCACTTAACTGCCTTTAACATCTCACAGAGGAAGCAACAAGCCAACAATATTCAGGAAGTAGTCCCTCTGCACCACTTTTATAAACTGAATATGTCCTACTCTCCTCTCACTGGATTAAACCGGGTCCAGGGCCATTTGTGCCCAAGCACTTGTCCACACGGTCCTGCTAATTGTGCTCGAGCAGAGATAACACGATCTGTATGACATGGGTGGGACTGTTCTCAAGCCAAAGAGGTTTGTCACACAAACCTACAACAAACGCTTTTTAGTGCGGCCCAGTCTGTAGACGGGAAGGTTGAAGGGTACGGTGTCAAAACAAGGCCGTCTGATTGTAGTTACACATAGAAAATAAGAGCAGGGTAGAGGAATTGACTGTAGAGGGCGCATTAAATCTGACTTCAAGATGTTAAGATAATAGAACCTTTATTTGTCCCACAAGAGGGAGATTCCACTGGTTGGGACGGGGTCTTGAAGCTGGGTTGGGTTCGATATCCACAAGTATTTAAGACAAATGGGACAAACTGTGGCATTTCTTAATAGTGTTCTACTAAAAACACCACATGGTAATATTTAAGAAACTACAATTCTATGGTTTTACAAAGAGAGTTTTTTATTATCATTGTAGTATACAAATAGGTATTTAGTACTGGTATCAAACATCAAGATTCTTATTCTGTGTTGCATTTGTATTGCTTATTTTTGAAGTTCTTTTATCTACTAATAAGTTTGACTGTGCAAAATATAGTGCACATGTAAAAGCTGAGTCTATACACTAAAACATGTTTAATTAATTCCAAATACTGTAATAAATACCATATTATGACCACCTCACGCCTTTTTTCCCCATTGGTCCCACTGTACTTTTGTATTAATTGCATCTGCACAGGTCGTTTTCTGGCTTTTAGTCCAATAAAGCTAACAAGTGCCCCACAAAAGAACATTGTGTGTCATTTAAATTAATAACCCATGCAAATCCAGATGCAATTTCACCAGCGTTGCCGTAACAACTTGCAAAAAAAAAATGAAACTCGCGAGGCTAGAACGGCACCATCTGCACCAATTCTAAACTATAAACTATGGTTACGTTACATGCAACCCTTCCGAGCTATAATTACCCAAACAATTGAAACCGTCACTGTCTTGATTCTGAAGCAATTCTCTTTTTGATGAATGATACACTGGCATGAAAAGGCTGCCACTCATTTGGGCATGTAAGCGTTCAGGTGTGGATGTGCCAGCTTCTCCTCATCAGGATGCGGGGCGGCACACCTGGATGCCTTGCTCCTCTTCACGCACGGCTTTTCTCTGTGGCAGCGTGCGGCGGGGCGGGGCCGGCAGGGCGAGAGGAGCGAGCGCGGGGCAGGTCGAAGCGCGCCGCTCTAATTGAAGGCAGCCATCCAGTTGACTTTTGCCTGCTCCTGGATGTCGGGGGCACACTCGGCTGTTTAATGCAATACAGTAAATAAAGAAAAGAGTTGGCGTTGCTTTTCAGCCGCAATGTGCAGGTCAAAGGTCCACAATGAAGGGGTTTTTTTTCAAGGGTTTCTATACTCTTGTTTTTCAGTTAGTAATACGTGTAGATTTCTTTTTACATCTGAAATCAAACACATATAAGGTTAAACTTGTATATTTCTAAGTTTTATGTACCATATACATACAATGTACCATATAAATACAATGTATATGTACCATATACTCTAACGTTGTCTATTGTGTTAAAACAAAATAGTGCATTATTTACTTGAATGATTAGACCCATGCATTTTGGATATAAAGGAGACTTAGTATTTGAATTGAGCTTTTACACTTCTTAACACTGTTCCCTCACCGTTGTCTTACTTAAAGTTGTTTTTCTATTGATTACAACACGTCTGAGTAATGCTGTGTTGAGTGCTTGGTACATTTCTGTTTTCACCTACCCCCTATCTCCGCCCACTTCTCTATACTTACATGCAATTATAAAAATACAAAAAATCCCACTCAAGGTGATACAAAGTGGGTTCAAAAATGTCACAAACCATTTTTAATAATAAAAAGATATAAAAGTAAATCCGCTGCTTGTCACTGGACCTGTTTCTATTACTAAGCCATTTTAAATCGATATTTCAGCTACAATTTTCATGAAATAAATGTAAAATATAGATCTACATGTACCATACTAGCTAACAACAATAAATAATATGTGTTAGTGATGAGCCCACCCATCTTTAAATGAACTACAGCCTATGCCTATTTCCATTAGTCCTTGGCTCTGTTCTGGGCACACGTGGACGTCACATTCAGGCCCTTCTTGGCTCGCTTTGGCCCGAGGGGGAAGAGGGTGCTAAAAGTACAAGCTCTGAGGAGGTAACACCAAGTGGAAATGGGGCGAGTACTAATGGAGAAGGGCGTTACTATCCTGAATCAAGACCCGAAGTTTGTAGATGAACCCCCATTCCCTCTGTTGCTTTAATGTTGTGTCCTTGGGCAAGGCACTTTCTCCAGTATCCACAATATGCTAGAAGGTAAACAATAGTACAATTATTTTTGAAAACTGGGAAATGACATACAGCTATAATAAAAGCCCCGTTGACATGTGCAAACCGTAGCAGATTTTAAATGATTCTCAGGTGTAATCATCACTTAATTTCCAATCAGTCTTAAAAATGCCACAGGGCGCCTGCATGCCACACCGTCATGCCTTTTGATTCAATGAAATGAGTGTTTTCATTATTTCTTCTATTCTATTAAGCTGACTGCATTTCAATTTGACAAAGCCACAGCAGGGCTATGTAAACCAGGCGCAGAGGCATTTGCATACCACAGATGTAAAGTGAAGTTCTGCAGCGCCGTGAAGCATTGAGTCAATGTACAAATCAACAGAAAATGGATTTCCAGAGGAGAATTATTATGAGACTAGCTTATGCACTGTACTAATGTTATGGTAGTTGAGTGGTAATTGGATTTTTTTTGTCAGTAGCTTTGGAAACCATAAGAGTCGACACATAAGAAGTCTGAGTAGGAAGTGATGAGAATATGTGAATACAGAGTAAAATGTCCTTGTGATGAATGGAGCTTGTCTGATTCATTTGAATAGACTAAGGCGATACTAAAACATATACAAGGCTTACTTTAGAGGAATAACAGAAACATAATTGGATCATTTTGATGACAATAATCACAGGAAATTATACCAATCCATCTGAAATTACCTAAAAATGCCCGAAAATGTCTTGTTTGAGGTTCAATGCAAGTGAATGGAGTGTAAAAAAATATAATAATAATAAAGATCCATATATGTGCACTTTATCCTCTTTAGTTAGTAAGATTATACTGCAAGTTCTGTTGTTGTTTTTGCTATTATTATTATTACTAGTCTTTAGTTAAAGGCGCAATGGACGATTTTTCTGCGATTTGAGAACTCAGGCGGAAGTGCGCATGCGCACTCCCCCGTGCGGACTGATACAACACACACGTGCGTTTGTTCATTAGCGCGACGGATCACATCTCTTGTCTCCCGCAGATTTCAGTCTCTTGTGAGTCAGCTCAAACAGTCTATCTCCATCCTAATTTTGTCCCGTACACTGAGGGAACTATATTATGAAAGATCAATGCGCTTAGACACGCGGAACCGTGCTGCTTTGGGGGACGAGCCGCACGCGGCTGCAGGTGAGCGATAGGTGCGTTTTATGATGGATACGTGGCAGGACTAATTGGCAGTCCACGCCACGAGGAAATAAGACTCAGATTTGGGCCAAAAAATCGGCCATTCAACCTTTAATTCACGCATGTTGCAGTAATCTTCCATGTCCTGCAACAATGTCAGCCTTTTTCAAAAAATAAAAACATGTAAATATAAATCTGCTGTTTGTATGAAGAGTTTTGCATTAGTTTTTATCATAGAAGATCCAATTTAAATTCCTTCAAAATCACTACAGCTACAGCAATATAGCACAATATATCACAAAAGTGTTTATATCGGTATATATATCGCAATATTGGTTGATGCAATAATCAATATTACACAAAATAACTAAAATATAAATCAAGCTTCTCCATCTGACAAAAATTCAGTTTTTAAGGTTGTTTAGGTTGTGTATATTCCAATATCGCAATAATATCGATAGTGCAGTAATTACAATAAAAACCATATCACAATCTTTTCCAATATTGTGCAGCCCTAAATACAAGTATTACCAATGTTTTGACCACCTCTATTCAAAAAGAATAAACCATTTATTTCCCTTCTGCCACTATCAATAAAACAACCCGTTTCACCTTCATCCTGCAAACGCTGCAATAACCATTTAACCTGCGACAGTGTAAACGCAAACCATGTTCTGTTTACTGTTGGAAACTGTGCCGAGCCGTGACAGACCGATAACATTCACAAACAGCACTCTTAACTAACAGTAACCATAGCAGCCAAGCAAAAACAACACCTCTGCTCCCTTCTCTGTAAAAAATAAATAAATCAGCTCTATATTTCCTCTGCGACTCCAAGGCTCTTGTGTGCAGAGTCATGCTAGCTCTCTCCTCCACCACCTCCTCCACCTCCTCCTCGCTGCCACTTCAAGACTACGCAGAGCTGCTGTCACAAAGCACATACTCAGCACAGTCAGTGACAGGCACGCGATAAGCCAACCGGGGACGCACCAATCGCACAAACTTACAACGCACACACACACACACACACACGCACACGCGACTGTACTCACAACATCAGCTCGACTCCTCTCTCCTCTCCGTCCCCTCACACAAACTCCGGCTCATTCTGCCGATGGCTCTTGCTTTATGTTCAGCTCGGTCTCATCCTTTAATCTGCCGGCCAGAAGGTCTTAGACAAACGTGAGCCGTCGCTATAGGTGCCGGTAAACTAGGCACTAGTTTAGTAAACACTACGCAGCGTTCGAGGTGTGGCAAAATATCGAGAAAACACATTATAGTGTCACAAGGGATGTCACAATGTCAAAAAAATATACCTTTTCTTTTTTTTTTACTATTCCTGACACTAGGCCTGACACAATAACACATTTTGAAGTACAATATGTATGAATATAATGAAACACCTCTTGATGTAACATGTGTTCTTACTTTAGCATATTCAAAATGGTATTAACCTTGTAAATTATACATATTCCTTATTTTGATAGTTATATAAGTAGCGTAGTATTATTCTCTATTCCCGATTAAGAATATGAGAGGTTCTGTACATAGGAGTTTTGTTTATAAGAGTGTTATCTGTTCCTTTCTTCTGTTTCTAACAAAAATTTCCCCATGTGTGGACAAATAAAGGCAATTCTTATCTTATCTTACAGTAATTTAAAGAAACACTGTAGGAACAATTATATATATATATATATATATATATATATATATATATATTTGTTGAATAGCTCGTACGATATTGATTAATGCCGTGTGTCCACATCGTAACATCATTGCTGATATTGTGGGGTCAATCACAATTTAGCCTTCACACCTTTGAGCTTATGCGTTCCACCGGTGTTATCTCTGCCCCATCTCATCACCCGCTCCCAGACCAGATCTCCCTTTCTCCGTCAGCAGGAGAAACATTGTCAGTAAGCGACCAAATAGTCAAGATGGCAGAACAAAGCCATGTGAGAACGGGAGATTTGGGCAAATTCACGCAGACGCGGCGCGGTCATATCACATGTAGCGAGAGCGAGGGTGCGAGCGCTGCGGGGGAATGATCCGAACGTGTGCGGCATGTCAACGGCCATATGCTGTCACGGCAACATGTGAGGGGAATATTATGGAGCCACGTTACACTGAGGCGTGTCATTGTAAAGTGTTTGATAGCCTATATAAAATGCATTTGGATAAGTGTTAGGTGGAAACCTTGAGGTGTTTTTTCTTCCATTACTAAATCAGACAGCGGGAAATGGATTTACTTGTCGGGTTGACACTGGATACATTACATGGCCAGGAAAAAACAGATAACTACAATAAACAGATAACCCTCTATGTGTCAGTTAATGAATTGCTGTATTTGGAGGATAAAGTACAATTAATTTTGAAATAGCTCTTTCAGCCTTTAACATTAGCTCATCCTTTTTGTCTTTGCCACATTATTTAGCACATTTTTTGTATTATTTTCCTTGTCCAAACCCGTACAAATGTGAACAATTGGAAATAAATCAGATTACTCACATCAGATATCTGTTTACATGACATTTCATTAATCTGATAACTCCAGAAATCAGATTATGATCATATTTTTGGTTTACATGTAAACATAGTCAGTGTTTGTGATTAGGATCTATGCATTTGGATCCGACAGGTGGTTTGAGGCGTTGCACATATGCGGTTGTTACCACGTGATCACTGCTGAATGCCTATACTCTCTCTCCCCATTTCACACAACAACTGTCCTGTCTAGTAAAGGATTCGGGCCAGAAAATCCTTAAAATAAAATGAGGAAAAAATAGTTGAAGCACTTTCTCCTTCTCAGCAATTACTTCTAAATGAACAGGTAAACTTGTGTTCTATGTAGGATTCTAGTGGAACAAATATATACACTTTGATCTTATTACGTTGTTGTACTAATTAATATAGTGAAGAAAGAGTTATGGGTATGAATTTAGAAAACAATTAACGTTTCTTTATAAGGAAAGACATTTTAATTATACTATAGTTTATTAAAAAAAAAAAAAAAAAAAAAAACATGCAAATCCTTTTGATTACTACATTACAGAAAATAATGAAACTTGTGCATGTGTGGCTAAGTTAATCATACATTAAACAAAGGATTATGTAAAGGAAGGTCTATATGTGCATAGTCTCTGTAGCAGTGTCTAACTCTTCAGGGGGCGGAGCCAAATAGATAAGCACCTCCAATACATTAATTACATTATAGTGCTCCTCCCCAGACCTTAGATCATCGTGTGTCACATGACTTCCAAGTGGCTGAGGAGGCATTATCCTGCTTCGCCCATAATCCCAGCAGCTAACATGGCTCCAAATCCACCTGCTCTCCACACGGGGCTGCACGGGGGCAAAGACGAGACCGTTTGGCAGAGGAGACAATGATCGCTCATATTACAAAGGTTGCAACAGGGAAATGAAAGATGGCCAAGCCACGGCTGGGAATGTAATATTCAAATTCAATTATGGGAAGCTCAGCGAGTGCCAGCCTCAATCAATGCCCCGCCAACACTCGAGTAAATATTCAGAGCTGACATCAATATCAGCGTTTGGGTCCTTGGAGCAGCTAAAAGGATAAGACTAGTGTCAATTCTGGTGTGTGTGTGTGTGTGTGTCTGTGTGTGTGTGTGTCTGTGTGTGTGTGTGTGTGTGTCTGTGTGTGTGTGTCTGTGTGTGTGTGTCTGTGTGTGTGTGTGTGTGTCTGTGTGTGTGTGTGTGTGTGTGTGTGTGTGTGTGTCTGTGTGTGTGTGTCTGTGTGTGTGTGTGTGTGTGTGTGTCTGTGTGTCTGTGTGTGTGTCTGTGTGTCTGTGTGTGTCTGTGTGTGTGTCTGTGTGTGTGTGTCTGTGTGTGTGTGTGTCTGTGTCTGTGTGTGTGTGTGTGTGTGTCTGTGTGTGTGTGTGTGTGTGTGTGTCTGTGTGTGTGTCTGTGTGTCTGTGTGTGTCTGTGTGTGTGTCTGTGTGTGTGTGTCTGTGTGTGTGTGTGTCTGTGTCTGTGTGTGTGTGTGTGTGTCTGTGTGTGTGTCTGTGTGTCTGTGTGTGTCTGTGTGTGTGTCTGTGTGTGTGTGTCTGTGTGTGTGTGTGTCTGTGTCTGTGTGTGTGTGTCTGTGTGTGTGTGTGTCTGTGTGTGTGTGTGTGTGTGTCTGTGTGTGTGTGTCTGTGTGTGTGTGTGTGTGTGTGTGTGTGTCTGTGTGTCTGTGTGTGTGTCTGTGTGTGTCTGTGTGTGTGTCTGTGTGTGTGTGTCTGTGTGTGTGTGTGTCTGTGTCTGTGTGTGTGTGTGTGTGTGTGTGTGTGTGTCTGTGTGTCTGTGTGTGTGTCTGTGTGTGTGTGTGTGTGTGTCTGTGTGTGTGTCTGTGTGTCTGTGTGTGTGTGTGTGTGTGTGTGTGTGTGTCTGTGTGTGTGTGTCTGTGTGTGTGTGTGTGTGTGTGTCTGTGTGTCTGTGTGTGTGTCTGTGTCTGTGTGTGTGTGTGTGTGTGTCTGTGTCTGTGTGTGTGTCTGTGTGTGTGTGTGTGTCTGTGTGTGTGTCTGTGTGTGTGTGTGTGTGTGTGTCTGTGTGTGTGTCTGTGTGTGTGTGTCTGTGTGTGTGTGTGTGTCTGTGTGTGTGTGTGTGTGTGTCTGTGTGTGTGTCTGTGTGTCTGTGTGTGTGTCTGTGTGTGTGTCTGTGTGTGTGTGTCTGTGTGTGTGTCTGTGTGTCTGTGTGTGTGTCTGTGTGTGTGTGTGTGTGTGTCTGTGTGTGTGTCTGTGTGTCTGTGTGTGTCTGTGTGTGTGTCTGTGTGTGTGTGTCTGTGTGTGTGTGTGTCTGTGTGTGTGTGTGTGTGTGTCTGTGTGTCTGTGTGTGTGTCTGTGTCTGTGTGTGTGTGTGTGTGTGTGTGTGTGTGTCTGTGTGTGTGTCTGTGTGTCTGTGTGTGTGTGTGTGTCTGTGTGTGTGTCTGTGTGTGTGTGTGTGTGTGTGTCTGTGTGTGTGTGTCTGTGTGTGTGTGTGTGTGTGTGTGTCTGTGTGTGTGTGTCTGTGTGTGTGTGTGTGTGTGTGTCTGTGTGTGTGTGTCTGTCTGTGTGTGTGTCTGTGTGTGTGTGTGTGTGTCTGTGTGTGTGTGTCTGTCTGTGTGTGTGTCTGTGTGTGTGGATAATCAGATTGGTTCCTTGTATTGATATTTCTGCACATTTCAAATAAGTTTTATAAGCAAATGTAATACGCCTGATCACATTATAGGATCAATCTATTCAATCAGTCTCTATTTTACACAATTGTTTTGCTTTTGTTATGTAATTTTGAGTTTGAATGTGGTATTGTGTGTTTTCTATGTGCACTGTAAAACTGCACGACAACTAAAGTGTCTCATCTCATTAAAGGGGACATATTGTGTAAAATCACTCAACGTTGTATTTTTATTGATTCCTGCATGTTTGAGTAATCCTGTATTCTCCTGCAACTGAGGCTCGAGTACTCAGAAAATGTCTGTTTTCACCTACCCCCTATTCCCGCCCAAATCCTGTAGTTAGCTGCAGCTAATTGAAAAAATAACTGTCTGAGTGACACATGAAGTGCTCTAAAATGTCACGTAGCCACTTTTCAAAAATAAAAACAGGTAAATGACAAGCCGCAGCCTGTTACAGTGAAATGTCACTATGAGGAGGCGAGGTTAATCAGATCTGCAGGTTTGAACAGGAAGTCAGTGGACCTGTTTCCATTACTAAGTTGTTTTAGATCAATATTGCCATGTACAAAAAACAAAATGTTAAATGACAAACTATTTATGTTGTAGTTCAATACCTGGAGTACCTGAAAAAGATCCTAACATGTATCCTTCAAACTACGTACATGAAAGTTAACCAAATTACCTGTTTTTTTAATCGTTTCCCCAGCCAATAATCCACTAAAATGCTGATATGGATTTATGGATATTTGACCTTTCTTCTTATTTACAGATGTGGTTGATAATTATTTTCCTAATTTCGATGCTACGCCTTATTTTCCTCATTCCCCATCAATCAAGTCTAAGGCCACTTGTTTCTCACAACAGCCTCTTTGTATTCTGCGTTTCCGCTCGACGCTGAACGACGGAGGTCAGTTTTTTATAGTCTAAACACTTAGCTCTAATATCAAAGGATTTAGAAGCAGAGAACTCGTGAAGCATTTTAACAATCCGGTCCACTCATTTGACAAATATTCTATCCGGCCCTCACTCTGTCTACAACAACCGCCAAAACAAATGTGCAAGCGTTTAAGGGCCTTTTCATCACGACTGGGACCAAACAACAGGCCGCTTACCCTCGTTTCCAAACAACATGTCGGCGTTAAGAGAGGTGGGAGCCCGACCCCGAAGCCTGGGATTTAAAGATACCCGCTGTGTCTTTTAATGCGTATCAGGGCATTTGTCAAAACAGGAGCAGAACAAAACGTCGAGTCGAAGAGGTCGAACATTTGTTACTTTTGACTAATTCAATTAAAGTGGTTATGTGTGAAAGTAAAGCTTTACTCCGGTTAGATTTAGATCGGGTGCTGTTTTGTCAGTTGTTTTGTTCTCTCGGGATGAAAAAAGCTGATTTACTGTATGTGTTGCTGTAAACTCCAATTATCAGATCACAAAGACAGCAATTAGTCGGTTATGCAGTTTAAACGACTTCAAACGTGTTCAGAAATGTTCAGATTGCAGTTGTCTCAAACGTTAATGCTCCTAGAATTGTATATAATGTGCATTCTGATCACAGACATACTCTTTAAACATAAGTGGCAAATGTAATCACCATTTGCCGTAACAATTTCTGAAGCACGACATATTGCGACAGAAAATATCACAATAAACGATAATATTAAAACTATTTTATGCCACAGACAATAACTATGAAGCAGGACAATCCGGGTGTCGTTAAAAGTCATGAAAGCAAACAAATAAATAGTAGAATTAAATGATAATGCGGCATAGCTGTTACTTATTCAACCTTCTACAGCTCAAATGTAATTATAATTCAGAAAATTCAGTTTAGTGAAGTGTTTTCATTTCATCAATCATGTTTGTGATCGTACAGTATGTAGACAAACTAATTATACGATGCAGTGTTTTTTATTGTATCTTTTTTATTATTTTGTAGTAACTGATATTAACTTTATTATTAATATTTATTGTTGATCAATAGGGCTGAAACTAATGATTATTTTAGTAGTCGACCAGACAGTAATTATTTGTTTCGATTGTATGTTAAGACTTTTTATACATTTTAACCAAATAACACCAAATAAGCGTAATAACGAATGTGTGTATTATTGAAATTGTTCATTCTTTTTTGACATTTTGATTTAATAATTCCACTGTCTTTGTTATAAAAAGGTCTTTGCGTATGTGTTTTAGAGTCTGTATAGTCCAGATAAAGATGACAACTATCCAAAAAATACAACTACAATTATTTAAAGTGAATTCATCATTGTAGCCATACTGATCACATCATTATGTGTCGCCTAAAATATAATAATATTTTCAAAACGCTGCACAACAATGGCATCAAGATAACATTATTGTACCGTTAAATATATGACGGTTTCCCTAACAACTATTATAAAAGGTACTGGACTTCTATAACACAATTTTTGTTATGAAACACTGAAATGCTGCATGTCAAAGTGTCAGAATGTCTCTTCTGGAAACACTTGCTAGATATTGTTAAAGAGCTAAGACCATATGTCCTTCCTGAAAACGCCCTGAGCGCTGAGTCAAGGCTGCGTCGCGTCTGCTTACAATTGCACAGATCAAAGTGTAACCACTGTATGGATCCAAACCGTCACGTGAAGAAAAAGACAAAGGCTCGTCTCATGCGCCACTGAGTCGACCTAAAGGAGAACAAACAGGCCCTACTGTCCTGTGTCCCCTGCAGAGCCATCTTTACGTCCCGTCAACATCAAACCCCTCTTTGAAGCGCGTCTTTCAATATCACTGTAATTTATTTAGCCGCAGCGTTGAGCGAGCGGAAAGGGCCTGCCTGCAGTCACTCCTCACACACCACTTAAAACAAAACCAGCTCCAAATGAACTGTTGGCTGCCACTCTGGGAGCGGGACGCGAGCTCACGCGCTACTCGACACACCCACAAGCACCGTATGTGTGAGATGGGATACTTATATGTATATGTCATAACTGTTTCAGGCTTTTGGAAGTACATTTGCACCCATTTGAAAAATACATTTTATAAATGAAAATAATAGTATGTGTGTGCACACTGTGAGGCCAGGTTGAGCACTGAAATGACTGGTGACAGCAGCTCAGGCTTTATTAATTGCCAAACATGATCTCAGGCTGCTCAATTTAATGAGAATGGAAATGTGAAAATAAATGTGTGTCTGCTCTGCACAGAATACATGAAACAAATGTTTTTATCCTAAGCTAAAACTACAAAGTATTTCATTTTAACATTGCAAACATTACTATTATTTGATGTGTCCCATTTTGGTGAAATTCCACATTTCACAGAAAGTATATGTAATATTCATCCTGAGTGCAGTGAAATGATAGTACAACAGTCTGAGGAGAAGGATTTGTAGTGTTAAAACACTACAATAATAACGTCACGACTACAGTGTGCACAACAGATAAAATAAGTCTGGATTGTAAATACACATTTATGATTTAGTGGGAAAATGTCAAAATCTCACACTATGATGTGTTTACATTAATTACCACAAGCTTTATAAAGATTTACAGGGGAATCCCATGATGGATGACTTCATTTTAATCACCGGTAGTTGCACTGAAATAGCACAAAAGACAAATATCATTCCAACATCACATTCCAAGTCCAAGGATTTTATTACAGTAATGTAAGACCCAGACAACAGTGTAACAGTTTATACTGTTTTACAATAAACTATTCACAATTTTGTATTATTACTATTATATTTTGTAAAACCTTCTGCCACCAAATGGTGATGTTGAATGATAAAGAACAGTAGAGCAGAGTTGGTGGCACGCTGGAGCCTTAGCACGCTTCAGAGTGACACTGTGTGAGAGACAACATGGAGGGCACGCTGCAGTGACACATGAGGACCCCACAGAGCGCTAAGACACAGACCCTGTCGCAGTGTGAGTGTGACAGCCCCTCCAGCCAAGTGAACCACACCTGAGCATACAGTACCCACGCATGAGATCCCCGGCTAAAGCTGCAGCTGTGGTGCGCTTCTCAGGCAAAGAACCTATTAACTTGTACAAGGACGCATGCATGGCTGCTCCGGCATCAAATATTTACCAACCTGCCGGTCTGGAGATGCCTGTAGGTTTGGCACGAGGACCAGCTCTACCGTAGCTGTGCTCTGCTTTAATTGTATTTATGTCACTTTGGGCTTGAATGAATGTGAGAGCGACGGTCCGTTCATCAGTCAGTGTCTTCGAGCTGTTTGCATGTGAGAAGACGACTCTGTGTCCATACTAATGTGTCTCCTGCAGGGCTAACGAACATCCTTAAAGGCCACTACACCTTACAGTCATTTCAGGATTGGGTTGCACGATAGTCTAGTAGTGGCAATTGCTTTCCAGCCTCAACAATTTGCTGAGAGTCCCTCCCCACCCTTAAATCAGTCTAAATGAGGTACTACAATGACAATATTATGTCAGTCCAACGTAAATGTCTTTAAATGTATTAGTTGATTATCAGATAAATGTGAAATGTTTTTCAAATTAACCACAGAAAATCATCCTCACTTAGCAGTTTACAAGATTACTTTTTCCATTTTTAGTTTTAATCAGCTCTTTTGTAGCTTTTTTAAAAAAATAATCAACAATATACTTGGTATTCAAATTATCAACATGTGTATATACTTCCAGGAGAACTATTATTCTAACCACTCTGCCAAACATCAAACATATCTTATAATAAATAAAGTTTAAAAAATCACAATATCAGCAAATTTATTAAGGTTGTGAAGAAAATATGTTTTTCATTCATTTTAATGTGATTATGTATGCTTTAATTTTCTATTCTGTTGTTGTGTTTTTAATGTATGTTTTGATGTCTATAAAGCCCTTTAAGAATTGTAGTTTGTACAAATTGTGCTCTACAAATTATTTTGACTGATTAAACTTCTTCTGTGTGAGATATTATTAACCTTATTTTTCTGTTATGAAGGTCAAACTAGTTAACAATAGCACAGAATAAAATTGCTATCATCACCACAAGACGGAAGGCATTTCTCAAGGTCTCAAGATATATTAAATATTAAATGTCATATATGGGAAGACTGGGTGCAATATGTTGAATCAACAAAGCACACACTTGTAAGAAATAGCACTGCATATATATATATATATATATATTAGTATATCAAATCAAATATATGTATTCATTTAGAAACCGCAGTATTTCTTGCAAAGCTCGGGGCTCAGCGTTGCCTTCCGTACAGTGCGTAGCCACATTACTGCATCGGCGACAGCACCCATGGGACACTTCCAGCCCGCGCTGCCTGTTTAGTGAGTCGCGCGCACATTGAACCCCTCACCGTAACATTTTCAGCTTCTCCAGGGAGATATTATCCAGCGGTCAGCAAAACAACAGCTATTTACAGAGCTGTCTTTTGCCTCAGCCTCGGCGCTCACGTTTTCTGCTCCTACAAATGATGAAGATGTAAATGTGCCGCTAAAATCTAATTCAGAGCTCTCAATCCTCCCAATGGAGAGTCAATTGTTTTATTTTCTTTTGTTAAGTATACGTGATGTAAAGGCATTTTACTGTATTTCTATTCATTTTAACACCTCAATTTAATTTAAGGGGGGGGTTTTGGTGGTGGAAAATATTTCAACTAGGGGAGGGCGATATTGATATGAAAAATAAATATCTTGATTTTCAGTCCAACAGATTAGTCCAGGGCTAATTATCACTATGTGAAATGTCTGTAAGGTCAGAAATATCACCTTATACCTTTTTTGGAAACTTAACATAATTTTTGTCCATTTTTAATCAGCTCTTTTTGTAGTATTTTTGACTATAAATGATACACTCAATATTCAAATGTAGCAAATCTTCAAAACAACATTCATGATATATTGCATTACTGCTACTATCGGTACTCTAAATTTAACTATAACTCTCTATTTGACAAAAGATTAAATACTCATTTCAACTCTTTTGAACATCAAGACCATTGGACAAGGAAGTTGTGGGCGATGCCAATAAGACAAGGAAATGCCATATGTTTGAATGACTCCATGAATCACTTAATCATAGCTAAAAATACAAAAAAAATTAAATGCAAAACTCTTTAGAAGCAAATTGACTTATTTTTGATTCAATCTAAAGTGCAAGAATACAAAAAATACATCTAAATGTAAAGTACTTTTTTTAGCAGTCTGTTTTTTTCACTTTAAAGTTTAATTTCATAAAGCTGGTCAAATAACTTAAAGAATATTACTGTGTAAGACAATGAGAATGAAAGAAAATGAAAGCTCTAATTGTTATTGGTCTAATCAAGAAGAGTTTATTTGCAAAGACAAAGTGACATTTTTAAAAGACGCTGAAGAAAATATGACTCCATCCGTCCTTGATAAAATACACTCAATATTTTCACTTCTGATGGTAACAAAAAGAAGGAAAAAAGCGTTTCATCAACTTTATTTAAACGGAGATGTCTTTTTTTGCAATTGAACTCTTTTAAATCGTGTTGTTTTTCCGTACAATAATCATAACACTAACATTTGATATCCACATGTCACAAATCAAACTGGTGCCCAGATTTGTGTCGACATTGTACAAAATCTGCTGTCTGTATTTGCTGCTATAATTGAATTCCCCGGTTGTCAGTAGCGGGTTTGCTCCTGCCCGGCCCGGCCCTGTCATCCATCCCGCGCCCTTGCACCTGCCTGTTCTACATTTGCTCTGCTCTTGTGGGATCAAAAAAAAATAAAAAATCATATTCAGTTTAGACCCAGCTGCAAAACAAACAGCCTGCTGGGCATTAAGAGCAGGGATTATTATACAGTCCACTTTCCACTAACAAATGCGCGGTGATATACCAAATCTGACAGCGCTGGCGTGTGTGGAAAAACGTGAATCAATTATTTAAGTCAAAGTAAAGTTGAACAGGAAGGATGAATGAAAAAGAACAGATGGTCAACTAGAGTTAGAAAGAAATATCAACAATTTAGCTGAAAAACCCGGACATTCACAGTGAGACCTTGGCACCGGGGCTAACGCGATCAATTTCAACTGAAGGCCGAACGGAAAAAAGACAGCAAAGTTATTGGAAACGTGTCTGTGCTGTGAATATCAGTATAGATACGTTCATTCAAATACGTTGGATGATAATAAATACAATGCACCGTCTTTTCACGTTCTTTTTCAACGATTATCGCACGCTGTACTGTTTCTTAGCTGTTTGTGGAGACATCTTGCCTGAAGGTTTGGTGTTCTAGTCCAGGCTTTGAGCAAACAAAAAGCACTACATTTGACTCTACATTGTTTCACTTTTTACTCTTAAACTGCATTTTTATTTTTTGAGTACTTTACTTTACTAAGTGGATTTTTTATGTGACACTTTTTGCCTCCTGTATCTGTATTTTTTTGTTTTACTTACTTTGACTACTACTGCTTTGTCAGCACTGTGTCTGCAGTGTTTTTATGTGAGACCCTTGGCATAAACCTGCACATTACATCTACACATTCAGAGTCAGTCGCTTTTGGCACAGGTTCACGAGATAATTCAGGCTTCTCTATAACAATATAATGACATTGTCTCAAGCTGTCTGTATATGCAGCATTATAAAGCTTTTTCATTTGTAGAATCTTATGATTACATGATTATGATTAGTATTGTTATTCAATATTTACAGAAGCGGATACAATTTTAGTGTAACAATTATTATAAAAAGAAACATCATATAACAAATACAACGATTATTCACGGTTATTGACATGAAGGATTCTAAAATGTCACTTTTCAAATTTAAAAAAAACTGTTAATAAAAATCTGCAGCATACTACAGTGAAACGCCGCGGTGAAGAGGAGGGGCTTATCAGTTCTGCTGTTTTGAGCAGGAAGTCAATGGATCTGTTTCTACTATCAAGCCTTCAAGGTATGTTATGGTTCAAAACAAATTCTAAAAATCCTAATATGGCTCCTGTAATGCAATAGTACGGTCTTTGCACCTCTTTGAAACGGTGAATCTACTCAAAACACATTTGTTTGCATGTGGTCTTTGTAAGGCCATTACACACAGACACAAACACACAATCCAATCACGCCCAAAAATACACTTGATGTCAAAATATAGATCCCTTTCCACACAAATGTAGCAGTTATAATTTGCCTGTCAGACCTGTCCCCTGCCTTTCTCTCACACATGCAGTTAAAGGTCTGCGGGGGTGAGAAATGCTGCCCCCTATCTGTGGTGTGCTTCCTCTGCCACACGAGCACGTTCACAGACAGAAACAGAACTGGCACAATGGCATAGTGTGCGCCGACATTTACTCACTGTTACTATGGGAGGTTTGTTCTGTGTGCATTAATATGGAAAAGCAGTGGAAGTGGAGGTCTACAGTGGGTTTGTGAATACGGGAGGTCATGGCCGGGCGCTGGTCGTGACATGGATGGACGGCCCACTCAGCACTTTCTCCTGCTGTTTGCAATGTGGTGCTGTACAACTGACATGTGTGAGGATCTATGAGGATCTATTGCCAAAACAGGGTATAAGTGGATTTGAAACGGAAGAATATCAATGGTTGGTCTTGTCTGCAATAGTCAGTTATGAGAGCGAAACGTTTCACGGATGGAAATATACCTGGACTAGACAAGGACTAAACCAGGACTAGAACACAACCAAACCAACAAATCAGGTCTGCACACAGTGTCAAAAGGCTTATGTGTTTTGACCTGCTTTATGTTTAATATTTCTGATTATTGAGTCCATCCACACGAAACAAAAATATGGCACAAAGTAGAGACGGGCAATAAATGAACAGTTTTATAATATTGTGAATTTTTGTGATTTGATATCGTGATTTGTATGTAAAAAAAGCAACAAAAAGAAGGAAAAATATAAAACGTTATGTTGTGGTAACTCTAAATTGGTCCAAGTGAATGAATGTGAGAGTGAATAATTGTCTGTCATGTCTATGTCTCTGTGTTGACCCTGCGACAAGTTGGTCACTGTCCAGGGTGTACCCCGCCTAAGGCCCAAAGTCACTGGGATAGGCTCCAGTCACCCGCGACCCCGAAAGGGAACAAGCAGTAGAAAATGGATGGATGGATGTTGGAAACTGGAAAGAGTATAAAATGGTATTTCTGCAATTTTCTGATTAATTTCACAGTTGTATGATAATTAAACCCCAAATAATTCATTTAAAGACATTTTTTACACATTTCTGTTGGATTGACATAATATTGTTCAAATACTGTTATTGGAAAATTATTATTATTTCCCAACATTGTCAAAAAAAATAAATTATAGATAATAAACAGAGAATTGGAACGAAAAGACAAACTTTAACATTTCCTTCAAAATTTGAATCCATCCGAAGGTTATCAGCCTAAAACACTAGAATGTGTGAACCTAGAAAAACAACATCAACACCTTTCCATAGCATGACTCTTCACACACCACTATCCAAGGATACACTTTAATACATTCAGCGTTTGTCACACATCCACGTTTGTAAAAAGAAAACAATTGAAACCTCTGAACACAGCATATAAACATAATACATGCTATTGTCATCCGTGCCACACACCGAACCACACCAGGAGCAGCGCGTTCTCTGATCCTGACTCTGACCGCTGCTGCTGAACCCGAGCCACGCCACACGCTTTAAGACCAAACGTAAGAACATGCTCCGTGCTGAAACTGCTCTCAGGAGGGAGCGGTGAAAAGTATAGTGCATGGACTTGCTGAAAACTTGACAATGAAAGTCACTACTCTCTAACCGTGACATATTGTACGTTTATTTCCTTAGAGCATGTGTTTTGTTCAGTACATAATTTGCATGCGTATAGAAATATTAAAAGATGACAATGGATCGAACAAGCGACTGTGGCTAAAAGCTACAACGCTCTGACGCACACTTTTATTTTTCAAGGACGAGAAAACAACAAAGGAATAATGAAATAGGCCTTTTTTATTCTCTCATCAAAATTCATCACCGTCTCACTCAAGTTTCCGTGTTCTTTTTGCTTAAACGCTTTGCAGCACGTTTACGCCGCTTTGTCTGATTCCAAATTCAACACAAAATTCTATTGTGTAAACAAACTTGAGTGAATGAATTGGCGTGTAGGCCGTGACACAACCGTAGAGCTCGGTACACAAGGCTGATCACTGATGCTCCCCTGTTACTAAGGACAACACGCAATCTGGTTACCGTGGCAACCCGCATCCGACTCAATAGTGTAAAGTGGGACCTGTAAACACAAATAACCGCCTGCTGCTGCTGTCTTTGCTCTGGAACACAATGACTGGTGATGCGATTGGCAAAGAGGATGACTTTATAAACTATTCTATTGAACACATGGGAAATGGACCTAATTAACATTTACCGGTTCATATGGTGACAGTGAGTTATAGTAACGTAGTGGACTGTATCGTTGGATTCAAGAAGAAATTGCAGCTGACAAGAGGATTTGAGCAGGCTGTAAAAGCAGATGTCTTGTCATTCAGTGCCAATTTGAATTCTCAGATGGTTATTGCTGTCATCAGAAATGGCTTTTTACGAGAGGATTCCAGGGTCTACAGAGTGTACAGTTTGTGCATGCCATTTCAACGACTGCTTTATTAATAGATCATAAGTAAATGCATTTAAGATATTGGCTCGCTATAGTCTATCCATAGACCAACACAAACGTGCCTATTTAAGAATGAACAGCAATATCTGCAGTTCAACATTCTCAGTCTTCGGGGAAAAAAAGAGCGTCAAATGAAGCCAAATTGCGTATCGATGTGGGAGAAAAAAGACTATTGTTGTGTTGGAGCAACGCAAAATTGACTTATGGTCTAGTAATTAAAAACGAAACGGAATTAAGCATGAAAAAAAAGCTGATTAAAAAATAAAAAGGGCTATTTAATGTGATATTTCTGCACTTTTATTGTTAATTCAAAAGTTAATTCATGTCTTTTATGTACTCATTTTGCACATTTCTGATGGACAGCTACAATACTGTCTAAATATTGTCACCAAGATAATGAATAAATATAAATATATACAGAATATTGTGAGCGCTTTTACATAGTCAATTGTCCAAGATATCCAAAAATGCATAAACACACTAACTAGAACTAAATGAAAGGACACAACAGAGATTCTGATGCACAGGTCCAAGGCTTTGTAGAAGTGTTGAACTCTATTTCGACATGGAAAACGCTCCATAGTCGAGTTTGAAACCACAATGATAACAAAAACGAACGCATTCATATAATATAATAGTAGTCTGTTTAAGATACTTCATGTGGTCGTGTACGTTACGTGTTACTGTTCATGAAAGGTCTAATTTTGTTCCATGGATGCTTCAAACGAGTTCTAGCTTGAGAATCGAATATATCTCAGTATCGCTTTTGATTTCCAATAAGCCTGTATATATCATGGGAGCAGACAGACAGCAGATTCCCATGAGCACAGACTTCAGCCGTGTAATCTGAATATGACAGTATGGACATGTCCGAAGAGATTAGCACTTGACCCGGGTTGAGGTCAATGCCAATCCCATCTCTGAACGCTCCCCTCTGACGCACCCGCTGGAGTTTTCACCGTATCGTTTCATCTGCTCACTGGCCATCTCGGAGCTCTTGTCCCTTATCAACACCATGGGGCGGGGGGACCCAATGGTGTCGGTGGTGTTGATAGGGGACAAGGACTTCAGTGGGAAATCTCCACCTGCTCCACAGACTTCCGCACCATGACCACACCCAGGGCAGCCATGGCACAGCAGGCGCGAGAGGAAATATTAAACTCCACATCGGGCGGAATCCACCAAGCGACTGCTCCGACACAAGGGCAGCTGGGACGTCTTTGATTACGGGACTGAGAAAAGAAAACTTGGGTGCAAACTGCAGACGGCGCGCAGTTAGAAAGGAGCATTAGCAGTAGTAAGCGTTCAAGCAAGAAATTTGAGAATCTGCAGACTAAAATATGGAATAAATTGGGCTGAAAGTGAAATGAAACTGATAAAAAGGGTCTACAGTATAAACAGTGCAATTTTCGTAGTCATCAAATGGTGCAATATTAAAAGTGGACGCCTTTAACTTTCTCAAAAATCCTTATGGAGATCATTTTAATGCTGTACTGCGGAAAACTCGAAGGAAAAGCAATAACCTCTCCATGGAGACAAACAGGAACATTACAGTGCTATTTTAGTGACTTACACCTTTATAGTGCAGGATTTTGTATTTGTTTTAATTCTTATAATGAACAATGCTGATTTTGAAACACATCATACTTCATTATTGTGATGTGTTATGATCTGTATGTGTTATGTCCCAGTTCGAACAGCTAAAAAAGCATTTTCAAAATCTGTACAGTAAAAAGTCTAAGAACAGAAACAAAATGTATATATTTCATTTGGCAAAATAATAACCAGACACATGACATAAAATCAAGATAAATGTTTTAATCTAGAAACGACTTGACATCCCAGAGTGCAGTAACCAAACACATGAGAGGAAATCACTTCAATGTAATTCTGTTGTAATAATATGCACGAGCCACCACTAATCATTCATATATATTCCTCCCTGATTACTAACTGCATTTACTAAAACACGTTATTGTAGCTCGTCGCTCTGACTCACTTTAGAACATCTTCAGAACAAACAAAAGCAAACAAATAATGTAATCTTGATAACAAAAGACTCAAAATACACAAAACCTGTTACCGGTCATCGTTTCAACAAGTGCAGACAACTGTGAGAACAGTATGTCCAGTTTTACCCAATCTGACGCATAATAACTATGCAAAGTGCATAACTCACTCAACAGGTTGCAGTAAAAATATGAATGACAACTTGGTGCTGAGTAGAGCGCTCCGGCTGCTGCACGCGCGTTTCAGTCGGAGAAAAAAAAAGAAAAGAGGAAAATCTGCGGAAGCTTACGCAGCGATCCCACAAGTGAGATACAAACAGACACACAATGTATTCACAATTCTCCTGCATCTCATCTGGCTTAGCCCCAAAGCTAAGTACTCTGCTTCAGTAGGAAGTAGAGTTATGAAAATATACACTACACTCCTTTAAAGATGTAAGAAGTGCTTTATTAAGTAGGTGGTGATGGAAAACATACATGCACAATACTCCACAAATACAGGCTCTACTAATGCACCAAACTATAAGAACAGTAGAAAGAGGGACTTATAAGGGCTGGGCGATATGACAAAAATAATCACTTTTATTTCACTCATATTGAGCAGTTTTGTATTCAATTTGACTTTGTCTTATTAAAAACTAATTAAATAGATTTCAGTACAAATTTTCAACAATATGGACTTTAAAATGAATAAAATTTTACCCAAAACTAGTCACACTAGTCTGAACACTGCGTCACGCCACAGGCTTTTACTGACAAAGGATTTGACTGACAAAGGCTGCTACTCATGACTGTATGCTGCTCGGAAAGGTTTTTTCCTCATAAAATGGCCAAAAGTCTAGTTATTTATGAATGAATGTTTGAATTAAGCACCACACATGAGCTGACAATATCAAAATACAGAGGCATGATATTCAGAAAACAATATTCCAAAGTAAAAATCCGAGATCCAATACACATACTCTATTTACTATTAAATAGTAGACGACTGTCTATTTTAATCTACTGCTACAGTACACTTCTCATATTTTTATATATCGTTTTTTAATACGTTGAATCACTTACAAATCCTTCAATTATAAACAAACAGTGAACTTCAGGCTCGACTAAACAGAAGTCACACGCAAAAGCAGTTACAAAAGCAGAGATCATCAGTGTGAAATGGATAGCAAAGTGAACAGTAAATATTCAAACCTAACATTTGAATTTGAAGCAGAAGATCATGATTGTTTTTTCACCTTCTTGCATGTTAAATATTTTTTTTTTTTTGCAAGAACTCACATTTCGATCTAAAGGCATTTCTGAAGGTCTAAGGGACAATGAATAGAAAGCCAAGGTGCATTGCAAATTCATTTGTTAATGAGGGTTTTATGTATTCATTTTTGCTATTTTCCAAGGAGTTCAAAGCATACAAGTATAAAGGAATATATTTTAAAAACCTAAATGTCATTAATTTTTAGTCATTAGTTTTAGGTTGAACGTACACATACCTTTTCAGAAGTTATGGCAAGTTCTAAACATCACTTTGATATTACATATTACTCCAGATTTGAGGAGTTTTAAATATAAACAGCTAGAAGACCCCTTGAAAATGCAGTCATCACATCTGCTATTGTGATGGTCAGAAACCTATAGTCCACAGGAGCAAAGGAGAGAATGTGAGAGGGTGGGAGGATGAGAGAGGATGTGAGAGGATGAGAGGGTGAAAGAGGATATGAGGATGTGAGAGGATGAGAGGGCATGAGAGGACGTGAGAGGATGTGAGAGGATGAGAGGGCATGAGAGGATGTGAGAGGGTGTGAGGACGTGAGAGGATGAGGATGAGAGGGCGTGAGAGGGTGAGAGGGTGTGAGGACGTGAGAGGATGAGAGGGCATGAGAGGATGTGAGAGGGTGTGAGGACGTGAGAGGATGAGAGGGCATGAGAGGATGTGAGAGGGTGTGAGGACGTGAGAGGATGAGGATGAGAGGGCATGAGAGGATGTGAGAGGGTGTGAGGACGTAAGAGGATGAGAGGGCATGAGAGGATGTGAGAGGGTGTGAGGACGTGAGAGGATGAGGATGAGAGGGCATGAGAGGATGTGAGAGGGTGTGAGGACGTGAGAGGATGAGGATGAGAGGGCGTGAGAGGGTGAGAGAGGATATGAGAGGATGAGAGGGCATGAGAGGATGTGAGAGCGTGTGAGGACGTGAGAGGATGAGAGGGTGTGAGAGGGTGAGAGAGGATATGAGAGGATGAGAGAGGATGTGAGAGGATGAGAGGGTATGAGGACGTGAGAGGATGAGAGGGTGAGAGGATATGAGAGGATGAGAGAGGATGTGAGAGGATGAGAGTGCATGAGAGGATGTGAGGACGTGAGAGGATGAGAGGGCGTGAGAGGGTGAGAGAGGGTGAGAGAGGATATGAGAGGATGAGAGAGGATGTGAGAGGATGAGAGGGTGTGAGGACGTAAGAGGATGAGAGGGCGTGAGGATGAGAAAGGATTTGAGGATGTGAGAGGCTGTGAGGATGAGAGAGGAAGTGAGAGGGTGAGAGGATGTGAAGATGTGAGGATGAGAGGGTGAGAGAGGATGTGAGAGGATGTGAGAGGATGAGAGAGGATGAGAGAGGATGAGAGAGGATGAGAGGGTGTGAGAGGGTGAGAGAGGATGTGAGAGGATGAGAGGGTGTGAGGACGTAAGAGGATGAGAGGGCGTGAGGATGAGAAAGGATTTGAGGATGTGAGAGGCTGTGAGGATGAGAGAGGAAGTGAGAGGGTGAGAGGATGTGAAGATGTGAGGATGAGAGGGTGAGAGAGGATGTGAGAGGATGTGAGAGGATGAGAGAGGATGAGAGAGGATGTGAGAGGATGAGAGAGGATGAGAGAGGATGTGAGAGGATGTGAGAGGATGTGAGAGGATGTGAGAGGATGTGAGAGGAGGAGAGAGGATGAGAGAGGATGAGAGAGGATGTGAGAGGATGAGAGAGGATGTGAGAGGATGTGAGAGGATGAGAGAGGATGTGAGAGGATGAGAGAGGATGTGAGAGGGTGAGAGGACCATTTCAGCATCACTCCAGACTGCTCTGAGTGTTTCCCTGCACCAGGATCAAGCAGGGAGCATTAATGGATTCAGAGTGGATCAACTGTTGGCTATTGTGTTTCACTGTTTAGACTGGACCAGCGGACACATACACTACGTACAACTACATGTGACTTTGCTGCAATGCAGGCGTTTACACGTCAGAAATGGGTCCAATCAATAGTCTCATCAGATGTTTTAATATGAGAAGAAACCAGACTATATTGCTGTGAGTGCTTACTCCTTCATGGGTAGACATTTGTATTTCTGAAGGTGATTATCTAAGATCTTTTACAACATAAAATTGTAAATAAATGAAGCAGGAGAATAATTTGACAACATTAATACTATGAATTCAGCAGTAAGTCCGAGACAGCCTTCACACGCTCATTATAAACTCTCGGACGAGCTCGGCAGTGAGAACTCACTCTGCCCACATCTTCCACACCTTTGTGGAATACACACACAGTTTGTCATTTATGTAGCAGCAATATCAATTAGCATCAACACACAGTGTTAAGTGAACCAGTTTGGGTTACTAAATACATATATTTTCACAATATATTATTGTTAAGCCAACATGACAAGTCAAAGCAAAATATATATGTATTAATCATTTCATAGACGATCTTAGGCCTATTACAATGTTGCCAAAGTCTCTACAATGTAGTTATCACAAGAGTAATAATAGACTTATATTGAAACTCATGAAGCATTTTACATACAGAACAAATTTTAAAATAGAATACACAAAAGTTACATGACTAATATTATAGAAGTTTTATTAAATAAAAAAAAATAGCTCAAACAAAAAAGAACACAACAAATGAAGCAGCATCAACCAATAATCTACTATTAGTATTACTGACAATGTATCTTTTAAAGAACTATCAATTTTGTTGTTTAATTTGCAACCACATTTTTTAACTTCACTTTCAATATTTAGTTTGGTTGGTTTCAAAATATAAGAAATCATGTTTTCAAACCAACAATCATTATTATTCTAACTACGGCTTTATAAACACATTTGGAAATAAGAAATAAACTATAACAAATGTTACTATTATTTTACAAACATGAATACAAAGCCACTGATCAGATAGATTTTGTAGACACATTTACAGTCTTAACTATACGATTTTAAGGCCTTTTCAACAAAGCAATTTTACTATAAAGGTGTATTTAATGATGAAGCCAACACACTGAGGTGATTATTTAGGGTTTCTAAATAACTAACAATTTATTCCTTAACCAGCTGTGTGCTGAACAAATAAAATAAATGTTATTTAGTGTCACAAATGCAAACTAAAGCAGCAGTAAAACAGCAGCAGGCCTGAACCACACTCACTTCACTGACAAAACCAAAAGAACTGAACTGATTCATTCATTCATGCTTGATTTAACACACTCACGTACTGGGCAAACCTTCAATGTCCACTATAATTACCTCTACAACTTTAGACTGTTACATTACAATTATGCCCATGCTAATGACAGGAATTATGAAAAAAAGAAAAAATACAAATACAATTACAAATCATTTGAAATTGAACCCACGTGCATTACTAACCACGTTAAATGCATCTGCAGCACAATGCCAGGATTTAATGTACGTATAAAAAGACTGATCCAAACCGTAATTCCTAAATAACATATATATATATATAATGTATGTATTATGAGTCAGTTTTCCCAGTGCTGCGTGAATGCTAATCCCACAGCATTACTATCCTAAACACACGTCCACCTGAGCGTAATAGGGACGTGTAGTCTGCCCCGCACGGCTCGCTCGTGTGGCGGGGGTTTGGTGTCCAGGTCCGGGCACGACACACAGCTCTGCCCGCTGCCCTGGCTCCCTCCCGGACACACGCAGCACATGTATGGCCCCTGTTCATGGGAGCACATCATGGCTGCCGTGACACACTGCCACGGCCTACGTGCACCACTATGGGGAGTGGCGCAGGCTCAGCTCCATGTTGCGCACGACTCCAGGCAAAACCTCGCTGAAAACAGCGAAAAAACAAGACATGGGCGGCCCCGAGTGCGCCATGAAACGTACACACCATTTTATATCCAATGTAATTACACAGAAGCTGCAGACAATGGTCGAAAGTGAGCAGAGGCAGCGGGCAGCGCCCAAAGCGGAGCTGCAAATGTGTAAAGTATACGTCACGTGGTCTCCACAAGGGGCTTGAATATTTACCTTGTGCTCACGCAATGTACTCTTTCCCTTTATGCAGAGGCTTCCCCCGCGCGGCTCTACGCACAACTTCTGCATGTACTCTACACAATACTACACACAATGTCACACAAGACACGCCAAAGGGACTTCTGCCATGTTTCAAAGGGGAAAGACACGTGAAGAGTGGACGGGATCAAGGCAGCTCCTATAGAAGAAGAGCTCCTCCACACGCCATGAGAGCTGCGCCATACTGTGGGAGACATACTTAGCAGAGGGGGACATACTGAGCAGAGGGGGACATACTGAGCAGAGGGGGACATACTGAGCAGAGGGGGACATACTGTGCAGAGGGGGACATACAGTGCAGAGGGGGACATAGTGTGCAGAGGGGGACATACAATGCAGCGGAGGGAGACATACTGTGAAGCGGGACACAAGAGGGACACTCAGCTCACCACTCCTCCACTTCAACATAACGCCAGATAAAATGCAATTAAGACGCAATTATTAGCTAACGTGGCCTAACATGGCAGCACCCACGTGAGCAATGGAGGGGAGCGGGCCTGCCCTCGTGCCGCCGCGGCCTGTGCGTCCTACACAACAAAACGAGTCCATTCGAGCACTTTCGGTTCCCTCCTTCGCTCAGACCAAACGTATAGAGTCTTTGAGAATGTCCTTGATACACTTCACACGGGTCACTCCGGCTCAGGGCCCCTGGGCTCCTGTGTGTGTGTGTGTGTGTGTGTGTGTGTGTGTGTGTGTGTGTGTGTGTGTGTGTGTGTGTGTGTGTGTGTGTGTGTGTGTGTGTGTGTGTGTGTGTGTGTGTGTGTGTGTGTGTCAAAGGTTGTAGGCCTACCTTAGTTTTTTGGGAACCGAGTAGTCTACCTCTATCACCTTCCCGTGCAGCTGAGTACCTGCGGAGGGGACGGGAAACGGGACAATGTAACGTTAGTCGCGCCATGAGAGTAACAAAAGCGACACTTTTGAATCGCTTCACAAGTAGGTGCTTCCCCCCCGCGCCCCGCATACATCCACGCAGACACGTCCAGACTGTAGGGAGGGGGGGTGTTTACATTGAGGTGACACAAAATAAAAAGTTTCAAGAAGTGGCATTAAAAACAAAACACGCGTTAATAGTGGATTGTGGAGGGAACCGGGGGGGGGGGGGGGACGCCATGCTTCCCACTCCCGCACACGCACGCAATGTGGGGCATGTTCACGGTAAAGAATGCGTGTGTGCGTGAAAGCGGAGACGGGCCCGTGGAAAGAAGAGCGACTTGTACCCGTAGCTCGGTAGGTAGGTGTTTCTTAAATGCTCCGTGTGTGTGTGTGTGTGTGTGTGGGGGGTTGTTGTTGTTGTTGTTTTTCCTTCTTTACGGCTGCTTCTTTCCCCCGCACGCGCTCAGGGCTCGCGTCCACACGGCTTTACGTTACTATGATGCTGGCGCAGCGCGGAGTGAGCAGCGTCTCACCTCGTCCCCCCTCGGCTACCTGTTTATTAGCCCTTTCCTCCGGACCCCCGCGACCCACCTCCAAGACACCTCGTAAAAACATAGCCAGACATCAGAGGAACACGGCTCTGGCAAGTTTTCCGCGCTCGCGACGCCCCGCGCGCCTCAATAAAATCAAGATAAAAAATAAGTGAAAAATAATTATGCCTACCCCCGAACCGTCCCATACATTCCAGCGGGCGATCGCGCACGAGTACAGCCGCCCCAGCAGACACACCACCACCACACACACACACACACACACACACACAGTCTGCATCCGCGCACAAACGGGACTTTTTTTTTTATTCTTGATTAAAATGTTCGAATGTGTGTTTTTCTGCGCGAGCGGCGGAGTGACGCGCGTGGTCCCGGGGCTCGCGCTCTCTCGCTGTGTGTGCCCGTGTGCGCGAGCGTTTATTCCGGGGTTTTTTTCTTGTGTCCGCTCATCTGAACTCGGGTGGTGACACGGACGTCGAACGGTAAAAAGAAAAGCAACATCCACAAGCCGAAAAAAGGCACCGACATTACGGGGGCGATACGTGACATTTGTGCGCCCCGCGTGTGTGCGTTTGTGGGCTCGTGCGCTCGGCGTGTCCGTGCAGCATCTCTGGAGTACTTATCAAAGCCACTTACCAGATAAAGTCTCTATAGCCTTTATGGCCGAGTTCTGGTCGGGGAAGTCCACAAAAGCATAGCCCGTTTTCAGAAAGACCTGCTCGGCCACTGGCAGCTTCCTCTCCCCAAAGAGCTCCTTCAAGTCCTCGACAGTGACCGAAGGACTTAAATTCCCAACATATAGTTTGTTCATGATCTGAAAAGGGGGTGAAAAAATCTCGCAGGGGTTTCTGATCTTGAGTGGCGGTAAACAGGAGTAGAAAAATAAAAAAAAGAAAATAAAATAAAAAATCTGCTGGGAAAAAAAGCGCAGCGAGTACCCCCCGGGAAAGCTTATATCAGCGACCCCCCAGCACCAACTCTGGCCCTGGTCAAACTCTTTTAACTGGGACTGGAGGGGAAAAAAAAGTGTCGTTACGACGCTGCTCCGGAGCCAACAAGCACCGCCTCTAAATAAAATCTCCCTTAAAATCTGCAGGAAAAAAATGTTTGGAGGTGCAAGTGAGAGCCCTCCTGCTTCAGCGGCTTAGGGAGACGTGCCATTATGTTCAATTATTTATGTGTATTAATTTATTGCGATAGGCGAGGGGGTTTGCTCCAGGCTGGATACTGGAAGGGCAGCCTACTGTGTGGAAAATCAAGACTCATAAAGAGCTCTTGTCAACAGGAACAGTAGCCTTATTCCAGTGCTGTACGTTTTGTATTCAGGACAAGCCTAAAACCTGTATTTATAACATGTTCTTGAGCAGATGGATCACAAACAAAACTGCTACTCTTCCAAAGGGACCGTTTTAATGCGTTTGTCATGATTGTGTTATAACACTTTAGCCTCATCTAAAGTTCCAAGTCAATGTAGGCTTTTTGCACAAGCCTAGAAACTGGCTAAATAACTTTGCATATCCTATATTTGTATGTATTTTTTTTTTCAAAAATTCGTTGATTCATGAATTTGTAGTTCTACACTACACTTTGGCACACTGCTTTGTAATGAATTATACAGTGAAACTTAAAAGCCGCCACATTATAGATTTTGCATGTCCTTCAGTTACGTCTTTACATGTAAAATCAAGTAATTATCCTTTAAACATGTGTTCTTGGAATAGCTCTATGTTTTACAGAAACAATTCACAGGCTAAGACCAAATATTCAGCCAAGGCTTCTTTGTGATAATAGATATTCTCACCACTTACTTTATCCTCCATTTGTTGCAGGTGAATTCACAGGGGTGTGTACAGGACATGACGCAGGAGCATGTAGACGTTTTGAGCAGAAGAGAACAGCGTGGCGAGGGGCGAGGGGCCCGAGCTGCAGTTCAGCCTTCTGCACGGACGTCTTGTACCTATAGCAGCAACAACGGGGAGGAGCCATCGCCATTGCCTTTTACGCTGCTTGACTGTTTGTGCATGTGTGTGTGTGAGCATGTGTGTGTTTGTGCATGTGTGTGTTTGTGCATGTGTGTGTGTGTTTGTGAGCGTTGTGTGTGCGTTCATGTGTGTCTGTGCACGTCTATCAGCATGTGTGTGTGAGCATATGTGTGTTTGTGCATGTGTGTGTGTGAGCATATGTGTGTTTGTGCATGTGTGTGTGTGAGCATGTGTGTGTGAGCGCATGTGTGTTTGTGAGCGTTGTGTGTGCGTTCATGTGTGTCTGTGCATGTCTGTGAGCAGTACTGCCACCCTACTGCAGCAGCAGAGGGTCAGAGGACTATCAGTGTTGTTTACGGCTAAATGGGAGCAGAGGAATGTCCAATCCTAGGTCTGTTTACAAAACAATGACATGTGCAGTGTTCAGTTCACACAGCTCACATTCACTGGAATCATAGTATTTTAGTTGTTGTTAGTGAGGCATCAATTAAGACTTATTTTACATTCATTCACAGATAGTAAAATTGTAATAGCTCTTCTGATGTTAGTATCAGCAGTTTGGCTGTTGGATAATTTAGTATTAATATGATTAAATACATAATGATGGTATGGTTCAATTGAAAAATCAATAGGCTAAAGCACTTATATGTATAAACACCTGTGTGGGAAATATATGGTGCAATTCATTATATTACCTCCACTTACCTACTTGTCAGTCTTAGTGCATTTTACAAGGATAACATCTTTGTGATTAAATATCAGACAAATAGCCCTCAACTGCTAGAAATACAAGGTTCCATTACTTTGTGTGCATTTTAGCCAGCAGGGGGAGATGTCAGTTTTAGTTTTTAAAAAAAATATACAAATTACATCCCATACCTACATAAGGACATTTTAGTGCACTGGTTAGACTAACCCAAGAGTGCCTGGAAAATATTTTTTCGACACACGTTGTTCAATTTGTAACAATGAAACAATTAAAAAACATTAGTCTTCTTGGAAAATGCAACTTCCTTTATTTTCTTCAAAGATCCAATCAGCATACAAGAAATAAAAAAATGTAACCATGAGGGTAAAATAAAAACAGCTCACATGAAAGTTTTACTGTATACAGTTACTGCACATGGACATTCGATGACCATCTAAGAGACTGTAAAATTAACTGTTAGACCACGCAACAATATACTAGACTCATTCTGTGCTTCAGACTCAAAAACTTGATAACTTCATTACATCGTTCAATAGCGACCTGCAAAATCAAACAGAGTGAGGTGCTTAGAAAATGCTCCATCAACAGTTCAAACATGAGTGTGAAAAACTTACGCGGAGAATAGGATCGTGACCTGGACCGGGACCTGTATGTTCCCCTGTAGTAGGGAGATGGAGAGCGTTTTCTGAAAGAAGACACGATCAAAATCAGTCTAGAGACTTCAGAATAACCAAGAAAATACAGACAGCGACTTACCTGTATGATCTGTAGTAATCTCTGTCGTCATAGCGATCGTAGCCACCTCCTCTATCTCCTCTGTCTCCCCGATCCCCTCCTCTGTCATACCCACGTTCATATCCACGGTCGTAGTCACGCGAGTACCGGCGAGGTCCACTGGGCCCACCGCCACCTCCGCCACTTCCACCGCTGCTGCCACCACTACCACCACCACCGCCGCCGCTGCCCCCCCCACCACTGCAGAAATCAGATTCCAGAGATGAAATACTTACATCGAGGCCCTTTATATTCTGTATCGTAAGGCCCTTCTTACTACGTCGGACGACCCATATAAATGCCAGGTGTTGGTGTGTGGGGTCTTTTTGTGATGGAGAAGTCCACTCTAATCCTGCGCCCATCCAACTCCATGCCATTTGCCCTCTCCTTTGCCTGATGGAACAAGAGACATTTAGAAACATATTACACTTCATTTTTAGGATAATTCTATTCACGAATGCTACCTACTTCTTTTGAGTCATCCGTGTTCTCAAAGTAAACAAAGGCAAAGCCCCTGGAGCGCCTTGACTGCTGGTCATACACAATACTGACGTCTGCCAAGGGGCCGTATTTGGAGAAGACGTCCCTCAGGTCTCGCTCTGTGGTGTACAAGCTCAGGCCGAACACTCCCAAGCAGGCGTTTGGGTCTGGATTTGCCTTCAAAAATAACAGCAATGAATATAATATCCCCAGTTTTAGAATTAGCCTGATAATAAAGTAATAACGAGATGCCAACATACTCTGTTTCCAATGTGCCTGCGGCGGTTAGACATGGGGGAGCGGCTGTGGCTCCGATGGCGTCTCTCGCCGCTGTAGGACCTGCTGCGGGAGCGTCTGCGGTATGAGCGCGATCGGGAGCGAGAGCGGCTGTAGTGACGCCTGGAGCCGCGTCGGGAGCTGAAAACAACCAACAGCAGCACATAAATATTAGCCTTTGAAATGGTCAACTTTATTTAAACAGTAAACTAAAGAAAATAGATGTTCACTTACCCAGACTTTGACCTAGAACGGGAGCGGGATTTTGAGTGAGAATGCCGGGATCCATCTTTAGAACGAGCCGGAGTGTGACTCCCGGACTTTCCAGAGCCACGGGAGCCCCGAGACGCGCTCCTCGAGGCAGAGCGGGACTCCTGAACGAACCACACACACACAGAGTTCTTATGAGCGTAAGTCACAGTGCACACGCATACCTAAACATGTGTGTACTTATGAATAAGGCTAGTCTGAGGAATATGGAAAGGGACAGTTCAGAAGTTAAGGAAAGGAAATAAAGCTCTTTGGAACATAATTGCTAATGAAAGCAGCAAATATGTGAGAGTACAACTTAATTTGTCAACATGACAGAAAGTATGAGTTGTGTAAATGATAGAAATTACTGTGTTGCATTTGATAACAAGAACATGCACGCATTTGACAAACAGACTAGAAAAATGACATATCCCTATACCTTCTCCAGATTACTTCATTTACTTCTTTATTTCTGTCACTTCATTACGCCACATTATTCTTCTTTCTTCGCATTTCTTAATTCTTCTTACTTCCCCCTTTTCACACATTGCCCATACTTCTTCCCTCCTCATGTTTTAGCATGCATTCACAAATTCAGCTTCACACATCTGAGCTTCATATTATTGATATTTAAGAGGTTCTTCAGCCTTTTCTTCGTCCAATCTTAACCTTTATAAAAAAGAAGAATATGACTATAGTTACAAATTTGAAACCCGGGTCAATAATACAATCGTATCACATGCATGAGAAAGCTCCCACATAATGCAAAACATGTTACACGTCAACTAACTCGCTTATAGAGTGTAGCACTTCGGTTAGGACGGCATAATGGAGTCAATAGATCCACTGTGTTTGATCAGGTTATTAAAAGCCCTAGTCCAGGACTTGGAACGGGCTTTTGCGCCACGGCTGCTCGGGTTTCACTTTGCACGAGGCCAAACAGCGGCTGCGAGGAAACGCGACGGTGAAGGGCTCTGGATTACTTTACTTCCGTGAGTGGGTTATTTCATTTGTCGAGCCATATTTATTTCTAATTTCAGGCAGCGGGTAAAATAATAATAATAACAATCAAACTTAAAAATACGTTGTTTACTGCGGCACAACAACATGGACAAAAATGGCGCAAATGACGCATCTATATATAAATAAACGTTATAGCGATGTCTCATAACGTTTCGTTATTCGTGCAAACGCATGAATTACGCATACTGCATCAAATCCCATAAGCAATGGTATGAGATCTAATGCACGGCCGCTGATCGTGAGGGTTAAAGAAGTGCGTCTCCATTTCCCGCACACTACGAGGCCTTGTGGCCTACAACCATCTTGAGCAGAGCACGTACACACTCGCATCAGCGTGAACGACAATAACAATGATTCATTAGCGACGCAACTTTTTACAAAATGCTACAAATGTATATGCATAAAACACGATACATACAAGATCCACAAAAATTGGCTACGTCGCATAACGATTTTCTTAATCACGGACAAAGCGTCTAGCTATGTTAGCCAGTAGCATTAGCATTAGGATAAAGCCTACTTAACCGAAAACGAAACCATGCTTTGGTTAATATCTGAAAGATTAAAAAAAGTTTTGCTTACCCGACCATATCCCTTCTCGTTATCGCTCATGATTGTGAGACTTTGTGTGATTAAATGTTAGACGATTATCAGCCAAACCTGACCAAGCCGAGCTGCAGAGGACGTCCTTATGGCAGACGGGCGTCTGCGCGCGTGAGGCTGCGGCAGCGGAGCTCCGCCTCTTCTTTGAAGTAACGTAAAGCAGAACAGCAGGCGTCACAAAACAATTAGCGAAATATAGTGGAAGGCGGTAATGTAGCTATGGATACCATCGGTAATAAAACACCAAAGAAGAAGAAGAAGCTCGTGTAACACCATGGATACCAGCGGCAATCAGACACTGACTATGACCTTAATCTTAACTACTTGCCTAGCATTATCCTAAACCACAACCTTTACCTAGTTTAACCCATAACCCCTTTAAATAATTCATATGGGGTTCTGATTTTTGTTCCCATCAGAATAAGAAAGGGTTTATTGCCATTGTGTTAACAAAATTCACAAACAGGAACTTGTCTTGGTGATTCGGTGCAATATTAAACAATAAACAATGAATAAGTCAAGAGTCCTGGAGACGTACAGGTCCTACAGAGATGGAAGTCTGCAGCCGATCACCTTCTCAGCAGAGCACACAATTCGCTGTAGTCTCTGTTTGTCCCTGGCTGTGGCTCCAGCGTACCACACAGTGATGGAGGAGGTGAGGATGGACTCAATGATGGCCGTGTAGAAGACAGAGGCAGGTTCCCAAATTTAGTGTGTATTCTAAACCACATTTTATACCCGCCCACACATTCAACCAAAAAAAGAAAATTTTCCAAATTGCTGCAATAATTACTTTATTTAAAAATAGCAAGCATATCACAACATTACACAATAGAGGGCTACACAGAATAGCATGTTTGTTTGGATGTTATGCCACTATAGACCTATCTGTTATTTGTTACAAAATAAATAAGAAAGACTAGAATGAAAAAAAATTCTGTTATTTAATGACAAGGCCTATTATAAAAGACAGCAGAATAGTTTATCTTGCAAAAAGTCATTCATTGGCACCTGTGATGGACAAAAGAGTCATACAATTGTCGGTGAAATCGATTCATGGGTATTCATAAGCCACTTACCACAGTCGTAGAGAACGTTTATTTTATGTATGTCTAAAGCACTTGGTCCGTCTCGTTGGCCAATGGGAATGTAAGGATCAGGTCTTGGTATTATTGTGGGTCCACCATCTTCAGAGAAGGCATATCTAAATGGAAGCATAAAAGTATATAGTGCTCCACCAAAACATGAAGACCCTTTAATTATGTCCCCTATAGGTAACCCCACCTTCCATAATGCATGACTGAGTTGTAGTCATAGGGGCTGTTCAGGTTGTTGGTCGCCTGCTTCCTGAAGTTATGTATTTGAGCTGTCAAAGATAGGATTAAGCAATAAGCACTACAACAAATAAAACATATTTTTTAAACGTTGAATCCTAACCTGGCATGATGTTTTTCCATACTATTGACACATAGTGGTCCCGGTCAGAGCGAGACTGTTCGTGCACAAAGCCAAGAGCATGCATGAGCTCGTGTGCGGCTACTCCAGACCACATGCACCCAGGGGTCTGCAGGGATAAAGTCTGGCTTCCTCCAGTCTGTCCCAGGAAAGACCAGCAGCTTTGGATACAACATAACATCAAGTCATTTTACAAACTTACAAATCAGGAATAAATTTGAGTCTTCAAAAATAGTATCTGCTAAAAGATATTCGGCACTTACCCATATCTTGGCTGAATATCTAAAAAGCTGCCTTCATGAGTACGTGGAACAAACTTAACGCATGTTTCAGCAGAAATGTCTTGCATCCCGGTTTCTATGGTAATTCTGTCCATGTCATCTAATGTGAAAAAGGGAAAAGTTGTCAGGAAAACAGCTTCAGTTCAATCCAGTCTGGTTTTAATGCTGATCCATACCATAAAGTGGAGACATGATGAAAGGCACATAAACAAACCCATCCACTGATTTGGGCCACAGGCAGGCGTTCCCAGGACATGTTATAGCGCTCCGTGGGAACGTACTTGCAATGTCCCCATCTCTGAACATTACCCCTCGGGGTGCTCGAAGCCCTGGAGACAGAATATAAATATATATTCAGTAATTCTTCTGCTCTCTCTCTCTCTCTTATGATTTTGAATACACTTACTGCTGTTAACTACAAGAATTTGATCCATCGCTGTCATTTCATCCCAGTCTTTCATTTCATCTAATAATTAAAAAAAAACTTCCAAGTTGTAAATAATTTTCAGTTTATAATGTAAAATAAAATATAAAAAATATATACCTGAATACTCTCTTTTCATTCTCATTTTCCATTCATTATGCTCTGTGGTATTCTGCAAACAAGAACTATAGAATTCTAAACTTGTACTTTTGTGAAAAAATGTAATTGATAAAAAGGAGACTGACCTTCAGTGGAAGGGAGCAGACCTGGCTCAACACAGCCACAAAGATGCCCAGAAGAATCATGGTTGAACACATCCTGCAGCTGATGCCACTGTCAGTCCCCAGTCCTCCCAGAGCTGAATGTGCTCCTCACTCCCCAGAATCTATATAGCCACTTGTGCCCGTTTGCTCTGTACTGATTGGCACATATTCTGTGATGAAGCATGATTAAAGCCCCTCATCAACACAGTGCATATAATTTAGTGGAGGCCTTGCTGATCCGAGACAGGTGGTCCCGGCTGACCTTGCACTTAGCACAGATAAGATTCAGCATTTTCAGAAATTGACACTTGAAGGTGTTTTGCTGCTGGATGTGCCACACACTGTTCAGCAGCTGTCACCAGGAGAATATGGGCTTCTGAGTCCAACAGACCAGCAATTTGTGTCTTACTGGACTGTCAACCAGTTATTTAGTGATAAACGATCAGCTCAGAGTTATGTTGACGGCGATCATTTGGTCTCATGCATAAATAAATGAAATTACTTAATATTTTTATAGTAGTAAAGAGAACGTTGAATAAGATCTTCTCTTTATTTTATTTTTATTTATACATCGATCTTAATATTGTTACACCTATGGCTCACAAACAATGAAACTATCCACACAATCAGAAATTGCTCATGAGAGAAACTTTATTGAAAGAAACCCGTTTATAACATAAGCTTTCAATACAGTTGTTTCACCCAATATTTCAGTAATCATCGGTATCACCTACAAAAGAAGAAAACATGAATGAACACGTAGAGGTATTAATTATAACAAACGCTGGTTGGTACTAACCACATTTGTAAAGTCTGTTGATTTTCATCTTATCGATGTGGCTGGGGGTTGTTGCTTGGCCAATCTTTATGTTTTGACTGCTCTTAGGAATAATGGTTGGCTGCCCATCTTGTGAGTAGGCATACCTGAAAATAACAATGGCACGTGAAATAATAAAACATTTTCAAGTGTTGGGAAAAAGAAGGTGGCTCTAGCTTACATGCCAAAGTGCATGATTGAGTTGTAATCGTAAGGTAGATTCAGGTTGTCTGTCTTGAATTTCTCAAAGTTCCTCAAACGATCTGGTTGAACAAATAAAACATTGGCAATGAGTTTGATTTTTTCATGACAAAATACAGAATAAACTATACTATATATACTATAAATACTATAATACTGAAGTCACCTCTCCAAATGTGTGGCCACATGATGGTGACATAGTTGTCTCTGTCAAAGCGGGACTGCTCATGCACAAAGCCCAGGGCGTGCATGAACTCATGGGAGACCACTCCAGCCTGGAGGCAGCTCGGGCTCTGCAGGGAAACTGTCTGTCTCCCACCGCGGGCACCAAGGTAGGACCAGCATCTAGTTTAACAGCAACCACAGAACTGACACTCACAAACATGTTTACATTTTATTAATTCAACTCAATTTTTGTAACGCCCGAATTCACAACAGTGGTTGTCTCGTAGGGCGACAAGCAAAGACAAGACATATGGTGGAAAGTTGAATAATATTTTATTTTGTTCCGTTTACTGCAATTTAAAAGGTACCATACGTACCCCGACTTGGGCTGAATGTCTATGTAGTCTCGCTGGTGAGTCCGAGGAACAAATTTCACACAAGTGCCTTTCTCAATAGTCTCCATCCCCTTTTTGATTAGCTTCTCTTCAATTTCACCTAAGCACACGTTGATCCAGAGAAAATAGTGAACTGAAACATACTGCAGTTTCTAGACTTTGATAAAAATGTAGGACTTACTGTATTCAGGGGAAAGGTTATATGCAATATAGACATGTCCATCCACTGACTTTGACCACAGACAGCTTCTGGCAAAGCATACTTTAGAGCGCCTGCCAGCAGAAACAGCAATATCTCCCTCTCTGAGGCTGGTGGAACCATCGATGATGCGAGAAGCTAAGAAGACAGATATCTTTCAAACTAAATAACAAAAAACATGTTTATAGCAATTTTAGACAAATACAGTACCTTGAAACTCATTGGCTTTGATTATTTCATTCATGATAGTTCCATCGTTTCGATCATCACGCTCTTTGTAAGGAATTTCATGTATTTTTACAAAAGGTAAGACAAACATTTATTATTTGATTATTTGATTACTACTCACCTTTGATACCCCTGGGAACCCATGGTGAGCTGTACAAAAACTTCTGCAAACACAGACAAGAAAGTGATTTTTTTTCAAATATCCTACATTTATTCAGTTAATGTTATTCTGAAATATGAATAATACCTGAGCAGGCACCGCTGAGAGGCATGCAGAGAGCAGGTACAACAGGATAATCCTGTCCATCTTTGGAAGCTGAAGTCTTCACTTCTACCATTTTACCTGCTCTTACAGCTAGCTTTATAGGTCTTCCCAATCACCATTCTGAATAGACACCTGTCATTATCTCGGGTAAAATACATGTTGGATGTTATTTGTTTGTGAGTGAGTTTAATCCTTGAATTAGTACAATTCTTTTATAACGATCAGCTCCAACAGTAGGATAATGTGAGGTCTTACAGTATATAATAACAGCTCCAGTACTTTGGCTAGCCTTAAATGAAATGGTTCGGTGTTTGGATCAGAGAGGTCATTTCAAACTCAAACATACACACATTATGAACTGAGTATGTGTTCCAGACATATATGTTTACTTCTAGTCATGGGTTTCAGAATTATGAGAAATTAAGATTTTTAGCATAGCAAGTCATAATTTAAAACTAAATATTATCTTATCCACGGGTAAAAGTGAAGTGGAACCAGAGCAAACCTGTGCAAAATAACATTTTCATTTTATCTACAGATATATTACGCACTTTACCACAGATTATACTTTTGTGAAGCTCAAATACCAATTTGAGGCTTTGACACAAAGAAAAGTATCCTCCATTAAAAATGGTTGCTTTTAAAAAAATGCGTAACATGTTAAAGGGATAATTATATCTATGGGTTATATACAAAAACATAAAATGTGTTTTATACTTAAACGTTAAAAAAAAATACTTTCGACTATTGTATTTGACAGGTTAGAAAAAGCTATCGCCCGAACAGGGACTTGAACCCTGGACCCTCAGATTAAAAGTCTGATGCTCTACCGACTGAGCTATCCGGGCTCTGAGCGGAGAGGCGGAAGTAGTTCTTTATAAACGCACGCGCACCATAGCGAGGCTCGTACAGTTGTCAATCATTCACAAAACAACATTAAATAAAACACAAGCAATGACAGAATACGCCGAGACAACATTTTCCACACCAAATGACGATTCGGTGCGTTACCATTTCATACATTTCGCACAACTCAGCAGCAGACTAGCATGTTGGCTAGTAGTGGTGGAAAAGTTAGTCACGTTTGGCCCCATGTTTGGCACGGGCTCAGCTAGGGTTTTAATTCATATTTGCTTTTAATTGCATTATTTTGTTACCTTTTCACAGGAACAAATCAAAGAGTTGCGTCATGTTCTGGCTGAAACGACGCAAAAACTGAAGGATGTCCGTGAGCAAACGAGTCAGGCACGTGAAGCTCTCGAGGAATGGTATGTTTCCCATTTTGTACCTATTTGAGCATTTTAATTCAGCCTACGTAAATTATATGTAAACCAAAAAAACTACAACGATATCTTACTATGTGGAGTTTTTAATGTTGTTTTTATATGGGCCTGACGTCACATTTTCCAATTCCCAAAATATACTTTTTAAAACAAATCTCATTCTGTAGCACCAAAGAGACCAAGCAACGTTTAGATTTACTGATGGCGAACAGTGAAGTCATTGATGTCTTGCAAGAATTTGGACAACTGCTGGAGAAGGAGCACAGCCTGAAAGAACAACTCACTGGTCAATCAGAGGAGAACAGGTATTGACTTGTATTATTATTATTTTGAATGTGAGGCTTATAGTGTATCATTTACCTGTTTGTCTTTCAGATACCTGTGGAAGGAATTGCAAGATAGAAATGAAGCTATCACCAACAGAGCGCAAAGCTTAACTCGTGAAATTAATGAAGTGACAGAGCAACTTGAGGCCTTGGCACATTTCAAAACAAGTATGGAACACACTGTTTTTACCATTTCTCATAAACATCACAGCAGCTAACTTTATCCCATATTTTACAACATACATTAATCCTTGCCCATGTCCAAAGTAGACATACTGACATCATAAGACTTTTCAACAAACTGCAGGGAACAAGACGGAATATTTGCCCTTGCCTTCAAAATTGGGACCTAAACCCTTTTCTCATTTGTACTTAATCCAAATGTAGACTTAACAACATACTTGTTCCTATGCCTTACCTTTTTCCTTTATGCAATCATGAGACCCCAGTCATGAGACCCCACAACACTCTTAACATTCTGTTCATTAACATGCACTGTCTCCACCACATAAACAATGCATACATATCCAATAATGAGAACGTTAACATATTCTGCTCTACTAAACTAAACTCTAAAACATTTTTATTTACATTTATGCATAGCATTTGTGGCACATTGTGTCTGAATCTTAATCACACAGCAGCACTTTTTTTGTAAATCAAATTTTAATTGATTTATTGTTTCCTACAGAAAAATCTCCGGAAACCAAACAAGGCAGCAAACCAAAAAGAAGACAAACAAAACCCAAGTGATAGTGTAAATTTTATTTTAGTCAAATGTTTTTATGCTTTTGTCATGAATAATAAACAGTTTTTACATTAGCTTAAGGTGTGTGTTGGTTTGTTTCACTTTATTTGGACCATTTGATTGAACCTGTCTTCTTTGACTGTCTTTCACAAATTTTACTTATGTTTTTCATATTCTATAATAGAATGCTCAAGACATAAACGTTGCACATGATTGTTTATATTTGTGTCAAGCTCCAAAGTAGATTCCAACTTAAAATATTATTAACAATAGTAACAGAACTCATCACAGTCACTTATATTCTAAAGTAGAATGGCAGTCATTGGATGCAAGACGAGAACAGCACTGCCTTTGTTTGTGTATAAGGCTCTTCTGGATTATTTATCAAGTTTATTGCACATCAGTTCAGGTATTCACCGCTCGAGTTCTCAGGACATTTTTATCTTACAATCACATTGTATCAACACAGAGACAGGAAAAAAGGCTTTCCACAACTTTGCTCCCTCCCTGTGGAACAAAACACAGAGACGGCTCATTTTATGCCTTTCAATGATTTTAAAGCACTGGTCAAGGACTTCCCTCAGTGTCAATTCACTTGGTTTATATAATTATCTCATATTGGATGTATAAATGTGTTTTAAGGAAAGGGTTAATTTTATTGAATGTTTTATTTGTGTTTTAGTATCCTGTGTTTGTTGCTTATTCTATGTAGTGTTTTAACAGGATACGCATGAAAAAGAGAACTTTTCTCTTTGGGTTGTATGAATTAATCACATTTATTTTGTGATTATGAATTATCCAAAGAGAGGAAAGGGGTCAAGGTACACTGCCTGAATAGATGGTAAGCGTTAAAAGAGGTCAAAGGGCACATTTAGTACAATAGTGTGATCCTAACTGAAGAGCCTTACTCCACCTTACGTCATCGTGTACGTCATCTAATGCGGGTTGCCATTTTTGAGCCTTTTCGGCTTCCGTACTAGCGTGGAAATACAAGTAGCGTCAGCGCTGCATTGTGGGTCCTTATGTGGTAAGACATTTACTATTTTAAGCCGGATTGTTCCTTCGTTTAGTATTTATATAAAGATAGATTACGCTGACCAGATATAATCGGTGTGTTGACTGTAGAAGATACAGCTTCACGTGTTATTAACGTGACGGCTTCAACATGACTTGTGAATCACGTCAACTACAATAACAACTCGTGTCACTTTGAATCCTTTCATTTCCTCACGCAGGATTCGAGACAAATATTTACCAAAATGTCCTCCTGTGCCTCTCATCGGTCTATTTTCGATTTGTGCCCGAGCGATGAGACTTTGAATGGGCTTAAAGAGGTGGACCCTATTCTTAAACAGACTGTTGAGCATGAACCAACACAAGAGGGTATAATTCTCTATGTCTATTCTATTTCAATGATCATATATTGTTCATCGAATTAAATGTATCCATAATGTAATATTTTTTTATGTCAGAAAATAAAAGCCTGGATGATGATGAAGGCAGTCTGGTTAGAGACGTGTCTGATAAAATGACCTGCTTGGCTTGTAGATGCTCCTTTACTAACCGTGAAGACCAGGTAAAGACATGCAAATATGTGTGATTTCATATATTGTTCATGCTGATGCCCCTAATCTTGTACTTTATTTAGATGGAGCACTACAAGCTTGACTGGCATCGTTTCAACTTGAGACAAAAGATTGAGGGATTGCTGTCAGTAACAGTGGAAGAGTTTGAGAGAAAAACAGGAGCTGGTAAAAAAGTGATTTAGATTTACACTTGTGTACATTAATGTCTAATGGCCTTGTGTCTTTTCCAGGGGACATGTCAAGTATCTCGGGCTCAGAGTCCGACTCAGATGAGGGAGACTCTGATAGTGACTATGGTGGAACGAGCAGTAACGTCACTGGCACGGATAATGAGAGTTCCACTGAAAATAGTTTGATTACTGGTCGACTTTCGAGTAAGGTGGTTTTCCAAAATTCTGCAGGACAGTATCTTTCTGTGCACCGCTGTATTCTTCAGGGAATGGTAAGACATTTTACATGGGCTTTTCTTTCTATAGATGGTTTGGTGATGACTAACATTGTCATCTTCTGTTACAGTCCAAGGAAAAGGAAGATT
>NW_027315768.1:14748807-14793807 GCF_026437365.1 Eucyclogobius newberryi | reverse complement strand
AAAACAAGAGATGGAAGCAGAGGAGAAGAAGAGGTTTGCGGCTCTCTCAGATCGAGATAAGGTGAGCTTGATACTCTGCAGTTTTGTGAAGTCTGTTTGGTAGGAATCAATACTATTACTATATATGAAACCCCAAAATACTGGACCAGTTTGTCAAAGATACAATTTAAGCCACTAGAGGTCAGCAATGCAAAGGTGCTGAAATGGATTCTTTACCAGGGTATGATATTGACCTATGATGTATGCATTTCCCACATCCAGTTAATCAGCATGTTTTGCTTATGTCTGTCATCTTTAACTGCACAAAATCTGAACCCGTTTGCATTCAAATTCTCATAACATTTCTTTATATTTCTGTAGAGAGCTTTGGCAGCAGAGCGCAGACTGGCAGAACAGGCTGCTGCAACAGGAGTTGACATCTCAAATGCCAAGTATGAGAGTTATATCCTCTACATTTTAAGTCTGTTGTTGGGTTTTCAATAGTATCAAAACAGATAAATCAATTTTAAAACTAGTTATCTAAACTTAAAAACAAAACTGGACAAAATGTGACCTGTATCCTGAAAAGTTTTAGAATGATCTTGAGCTTTATCAGAGCTAGTTTAAGACCACATGGTAAAAGTACTATTATAGTATGGATGACACAAACTACACTGACAATCAAGGACTGGACTGACATTATAGTTGGAATTCAAAAACTGGAAGTCACATTCTGACTTAATTTGGAAATGGATACATTTAGAAGACTTTGGACCAAAGGAGATTTATTTTGAACGATTTTTGCTTTAATTTTATTTTGATGATTCAAAAACATGGCTTTTATAAATTGTAACAAATGCATGTATGTATTACAGGAGATGCTGGACGTGTGGAGAGTCGCTTCTGAGCAAAATCCCATTTCAGTATCTGGATTTTACATTCTGTAGCCCTCGCTGTGTCCAACAACACCGAAAAGCCAATGCCAAATGACCCTAGTTAACTGTGTAGATCAACTACAAGGTGAACTAAACTGACACACTACTATGAACATTTATTCAAAACATCAAATGAATGAAACCAAATCCATCTGGTTGCAATGTAACATTTGTCAAATCATCAAATGCAATAAAGCTAAATATTTTCTAATCACTCTTTTGATCTTGGCAATATTTCAGAACTAAATGTTTGACTCTTTATTTAAGATGATAAAAAGCTACATTAACTGCCCGGCCAAAAACCCCACATCAAAATCACTGATATTTAATTGGACGCCTTCAGCGCTTTGATCACAGCTCACATCGGCTGTGGCAGAGTTTGAAGAAGCTTCTGAAAGATTCAAAGACTCGGCACTCTCACTGGGGTTCAGATCTGTAGTACATTCGTTTCTGCTTCTCCTTAGATGTTTTCTCTGCTCGATGCCAATGATTTGACCCTTCTCAAACACATTGACATCTTCTCCATGAGTACGGGATTCGTCTTTCCACATAGTTGTTACAGAAAGGAAAAGCCACTCTCTGCATCTGTTGGGTTTAAATACTGTGTTGCAACTGAAAGATCACCTCACCTCCAAGACCTACTGTATTTGCTAAATTGAATCCAAGTTACAACTTTCTTTTTGGCCAGACAGTGTATATCAAACAGTAAAAGCGATGGTATGACACAAGGGAGCGTGGAGGGAAATTTGTATGAATTCAAGTACATATACAGTAGTTACACCATATAATAGTTACAAAATATAAGCTTGGCATATTTTTTTCTGTCAGGATTTACTGGCAGTGGCATTGAGCAGAGGCCGGTCCATAAACAGAGCTCGGAGATGCGTGGGTGCTCGCTCCAGCTCCAGGACTGTGATGTTATTGATCTGCGTCGGGCTGATCAGGGGTCCCGGGACATACAGGGTCTGCTGGGGTCCTCGGGCAGGCCAGTATCTACCCAGGTTTACGCCATTGATCCATACCTGTCCCTGAAAAATATATTAAGTCATTTATTTTTTATCTCAACAATAAAACATGCTGTCAAATTTTCAGCGAACGTACTTTTGTCCATTCGTGGAGTTTGAGAAATGTGTCCCAGTTCAGGCCGTTGGGCGGAAAGGTGCCCATATAGAATGTTGGTCCAACTAACTCGTCTTTCTTTATGTGAGATTTAGGTTTTAAACTATTTGAATGAGGCCATCCCCTAGCGATGGCTCCATCGATGTCCAGAGGATAGATGTTCCAGTCAGTCAGTACATCTTGACCCAAAATCAGGTTATTCAGAATGCCCTGAAATAATCCACATCACACATTATCAATATAGTTTGAAGTAGTGAACATAGTGTTTTTTTCTTGCCTTGTAGTCGTTGATCTTGCTGCCAAAGTTCACCCTGCCCATGTTTTCAACCAAAATGTCCACTGTGTCCCCCTGCTTTCCAGTCACATTTATTACAAGTGCGATGTCTCTCTCCAAAAGACCTTGATAAACCTGGGGGGGAAGAATAGTTGTTTCGCTAATCAATCAAACAATCAATCAATCGGTACAAAGCAAATGAGGTCAGAACCCTCACATCTAACCTGGAAATGTTTTTAGTCCGAAAACAAAGGCTCATTGTAACACTTACCCCATTGACAGACACGTACGCGCGGTCATGAACCCCATTGAGAGGAGAGATAAGTGGTGTGGGCTCCGAGAGGTCCCGGGGCAGTGTGGTCCGGTACAACATGTAGCCATAGTACTACACACAATAGGGAGCAGACACAAAAGTCCAGAGGTTCTCCATGTTTCAAGAGGTTTACATTGGGGACAATAATGGTACTCTGACACATACCTGTTTGAGCTCTTCAAAAGTCAGAGGATACAGAGATTTTACAGGCCCCCTGGGTGAGATGGTGCTCAAGAGGGAGCTAATGTTATCAAGCTGAAAACAAATGTGAATGTGTGCGTTTACATTACATTCATCACAATAATCCCAATCTAATGGACATGTAGATGCACTTAAGTACCTTTTTAAGTGTTACAAATCCATACGCAAACTTGGGAGTAGCAGGAGGCATAGGTCCAGAGGGAACATCTCTAAACTGGAAACAATCATTATAATATATTTGTAGTTGAATGAACTGTTTTTAATTATTTTTCACAAAAAGAAAACCAAATAAAGTCGATCATTTTGCAAGAATTGACCATTTTGATGACTTCTCTGATGGCCATGAGTTTCTCTGTGGGGTCACCAGCCTCAGAGAGCGGGGCGTCATAATCATAACTGGTCACGACTGAGCGATACCGAGTGTCGTGATCAGCACCTTTCAGGAGATCAGAGGGGAAACTATCACAGACATGCATGTTAACTCTAGTCAAAGTGATATTGGTACTGTAGCTGTCATCACCATTCCAGTATCCAAAGTTGGTGCCACCTTCAAACATGTACCTGCACAAATGTGATTGAATTCTATTAACAGAGTTTTTAAGATCTAGATAAAAAAAGCATGTAGTAAATGAGTAAACTTACATGTTGACATTGGCGCCCATGACGAGCATCTCTGTCAGCCCTCGGATGAGCTTATCGATCCGGACCATGGCATGTGGGTCACCCCAGTAGTCCAGCCAACCCGTGTAAAACTCTGAGTTCACCTACAAGACTTAATCATTAAAATATGTAGCAAGTACAGTGTCCATTTAGAATAACATGCACTCATAATGGCACTTACTAATGGACCTCTGGGTTCAAACCGTCTCTGCCTTTTGAAAGCTTCTGTTATGTTTGTGTCTAAAGAAGAAACAATTACACTTCATATCACAGTTTAATTCACCTGACTACAGCACTTACCTGTGCCAAAGTCCACTGTGGCGTACAACCCTTCCAAACTCCCACATGACATTTCTTTGTCCGTGTTGCCATCCACCGTGAACAAGACGGCGTTTTCACCCAGAAAGAAACGGAACAGAGTACGGAGTGTACGCATGTAGTTATGGTCACAGGCAAAGTAACTCCCGTATTCATTCTCCACCTGTTCTCAAAGTGAAACACCAAAATATATATGTGCTATCTGTACAACGATGTCATTACGACAGGCTGACACGGTACCTGCACAGTAATGATGTTTCCTCCATTGATGTAGAGCCAGGGTTTGAGTTTAGGGAGAAGAACAGCGAGCCAGTTGCTAACAGCTTGTAGATAATCTAAAGTGAGTGACACAAGAACATTTTCTGTATATCATTTTTCTATATGATTTAGTATAAAAATCCTAACGATTAAAAATGCACCTGTGTCAGCTGATCGAAGGATGATGTTCGGTTTCTTAAGTAACCATGCTGGAAGTCCTCCCTGGAGTGGGGAAAAAGCAGTTTAGATTCCAAACATCACGGCTTGTGTTACAGTAAAGTCGTGTGTAAAAAACAAATGTCTTAAGGAAATGCAATGCTTGACAGTTCAGCCAAGACCTCACACGTTCAATCAGGATGTACGAGGGGCTGGCTGAACGGGAATATACAATGGCAGAAGTGAGACTTTTTACATGGCTGAAACGGGAAGTAAAACTATTGTATTTATCTTTTTACCATTTCCCATTCTGCACAGATGTACGGCCCTGGGCGCAGAATGACCAGGAGTCCTGTCTTATTGGCCAAATCGAGAAAATGCACCAAGTCTCGGTCTCCTGTGAAGCTGTAAACGCCCTGTGTCGACTCGTGGAAGTTCCATGGCACATATCTGTCAGACAAGACTGTTATTATCATACAATATACGACATTAAGATAAGTGAACACTGTACGAGAGCTTACACTTGGATGGCATTAAGTCCAGTCATGTACATCTTCAAAAGCCGGTCCCTCCAGTAGGCCCTGGGGATCCTGGAGTAGTGGATGCTGCCTGAGATGTACTGGAAAGTCTTCCCATCTTTTAGAAAACAGTTGTTATTGTAGTCGATTGAGAAAGTCCTTTTTGAGTCCTGAAACTGCACAAAGAAAACATTACAAAAGCCGAAGACTGTTCCATTCAGTGTTTACTATAATCTAAAATACACTATAACCACGGGCTTGAGAGTAACTGTCTCCAGCTCATTCCCTCACAGCTTCAACAAGTTTACATTTCTTACCATGTTTCCACTGACACTTAAAAAGGCCAAGTTGATCGCCACAAACAGACAGGCAGCGGCAGCAGCAGCAGCAGCCATGTCCCGTGCCTTCGTGTGACCTCCAGACTATGACACTTCCATGATTTAGTCACTTTCACTTTGGTCCAACATGTTTGTGACTGTCTGGAAACAACATCGTCCAGCGGCAACTAAACAAACTGCTGTCATGTGATTTTAGCGTGTGCCCTGGGTCCTAAAGTCCACCGCCAGCGAGCATGAAGAACGTTTTTATAACAATATTCTCGTTTCCATAGAGACGTGTTACGCTTTATCTGGCTCATAGTATTGAACTGTGACAGAAGATTTGTTAATTTTATTGATCCAAAACAGCTTAGTAACAGGAACAGGTCCATTGGCTTCAAAGTTCAACATAGCCCCGCCTCCTCTAATCACAGCCAATGACAGGGATGTGGGTGGGGATAGGGGGTAAGTGAAAGCAGGAATTTTCTGAGCTCAGTTGCAGGACAATACAGGATCACTCAAACATGCAGGAATCAATCCATCAACTTTGACCATACTAATGATAACAAGGTTTAAAGCTCATTTAAGTTTATTTTGGGGGACACATTATCCCCTTTAAGGCAATTGCATCGATTTAGATTTAGAATTTCGAGACTTTTGTCGTTTCATTTCACGTTTATTATATTTTGGTTCAGATCTGAAACCAAGTGCACATAACTGGGCACTAGATGGAGCTCTAACCGTAGAAAAGGAACTTCTAACGTTGTATTTTGAAAGCATGTATTATAACATATACAGGGGTTTAGAGATGCTTTGTTTCTGATGCTACCTTTAATCAAATTGTCCACTCTGCTTTCTTTACTCATTACACTCCATTCTAAGGGATTTGATTTAGTGCTTATACATTTTCTAATGGCTCCTGATTCCTGCTCCAGATATGACCAAATGCCCTGGCCCTGTGGCTCATTAGCCCTCTGTAGGACCCATAATTGTCTTGGGGAATGACAGGAAGCAACGGCATCTTGTAATCTGGTTATAAACACGATAGTGCTGGTGGAGAGCATTGACTCTATCCAAGCGTTGACCCCTACGACCTCTGGAGGAAAATGGATGTTCAAACCACAAAAAACAAATGAGTTACTAATGCACTGCGAATGGCACTGTATACTAAAGTGCATATAGAAAGTGATGTAGGATGAGCATGGGTGTTGTTCCATTCCAGAAAGGAATATCAAACGTCTCAGAGTATTAGTTTGATATTTCAGAACTCTGTGAAATCTATTGTTTTGTTTTAGCAGTCTACATCGGTCTTATATGTTGCAATATATATGGCATTTAAGTCGAAATTGTAATTTGAATGGTCGCAATTAAACTATTGCAATGAATTATTTAAGTAAAATGATTTCCTCTGTAAACAGCAAAATGCCCTGTTTTATTCTGTCTAAAACGTTATAACGCTGTAGTTTAGACCTCTATAAACATGTTCTGCAATACTATACACGGGATTCTTGTTTTCTCTCCAACGTTAATGTTAATACTCTTGGACATGTTCAAAATATTCAGTCTGAATAGAATTGTACAATTAAAGCATAAATTAAAATCTGACCATGATTGCAATGCAGAAATATTGCAATTAGATATTGAGTGCTAAATTGTTCAGCCCATTGTATTTTTGAAACATGACATTAAAGGCTGGTCAGGGCATTTGTAGAGTAATATTTGAATGTCATTTGCTTATTTCATTCATATTTCTAGATGTAACCTAAATCAGTGTAATGTCTGAAGCTATAATGATGCTCTTTGGGTAATTGGAGAGGTCTTCACGGAATGACATGAGAGGGTGCTGCTGACCCCAGGGCAAGGCGGCACCTCAATGAAGTCATCCTCCCTGAGTCTGTAATTAGATTGGACCACCACCGCCCCCAGTACAAGACCTCTTTGTTGTTTGGGCTGGTGGCAGGTGTGCTGACAGAGACAAATCCTTTACACAATGGGAAATGAGACTATTATTCAACTCCACAGTCAAATGCATCGCTCTTTTATTTTGGAAGTCAAAATACATGAGAATGACAACATCTACAGCAGGGGTGGGCAAACTACCTTTCAATCCGGCCCGCCAAGCTTGTCCAAGTAATATTTAAAACTAATAAAAGTGAAATAAATTAAATAATAGATTCATTAGCCTATATTTGACAGAAAAGTGATATTTTATTTGATATTACGTTTTTGGGATTTTTTTTTTTTTTTTCACACCAATGATCGCGGGCCGGCCCTCTGCTACTTGCCTGGATTCGAATATGGCCCTCGGAGGAAAATAATTGCCCACCCCTGATCTACAGTGTAAGTGAAAGATTTGCAATATCAAGTGCTCAGTTTGATCCCCATTTAGTGTTGCTTTGTGTCTTTTTGCAATTTGGTCCTGGTCCTCAGACTACCTAACTAAAATAAATAAATACATTTGACATTCTATATTCAGATCATTTTGGGTGATTTTCCTGTTGATATATAAAAAATATACCTTAGCCAGATCTAGAACTTTTCTGTCCATGTTTCATTTGGATGGGAAATCATTTTATAAACAAATAAGTGCAGACCAACAACACCCAATGAGTCACTTTTCATTTTGACCAGCCTCAACTTTGGGAATGCATTTAATATTCTAATCTATCAAGGAAACCGTTTTATGGATTTGTTATGTATGTCCAAAGTATTGTTTTAACTGTTGTAAAGTATATCTAAACTAACAATTGTTTGTTATAGTCCAGATGACAATAACGCTTATCAAAAATGATTTAATGATGATTTTATGATTTAAATTAATTATGTAGCTCCAATCCAAGCAAAAAACACTAAACACTAACGGCCTGTGACTTATCTTGATGAACCACATGGCAGACTCAGCTACATCTCATCTCATTCCTGACGTCAAGACAGAGGGAAGAATGTACCCTTTCTGTTTTCATAGGCTGTCGACTAGACCATGATTCACTAGCACCGAAAACCATTCTCACAAACAATAAACAAGCTTTTCCCACTTGAATGACAAACATCCAGGGTATTTTAGGACTAATTTCATTCACATTCTTGGCATCATCTTCCCTGGTCACTTATAGACGGTCACAAAGCAGATAGATAGATTTGACTGTGGGAGACTCTGGACGTAAACCTCTATAAACAAACAGGAAGTTGTGTGGGAGCATGGGAAGTGTGGGCCAGGCCTCATACTTGAGCTTAAAGGAGGAACACTCACAGTGAGTCTGGGTGAGAAGATGTATCTGAGGATTAATGTTTGTGGTAGGAGACATTCTGACTCGCTGACTCAGGGAGTAGAGACCTCCCTGAGCAGCTGATGACCGATCAGACATTGTGGCTTCACCTCTTTCTTCTCTCTTGCCCCAGGGAGTGTAACAGCTGGAAAATAATTTACAGATTTGGTTGATAAAAGAAGTTTAAGTCAATTACCATATTTCACAGACAGGATAGTGCTATTGTATGTTTTTACCTGTTTTTCACACCTGTATAGTTGAAATAGAACAAACTGTGGTCTGAAAGAAAACCAAATTAAAAACAAAAAATATCAGAAGACCAAATGTACCTCATTGGACTAGCAAAAGTTGTAATAAAACGATTCACAGTTAGGATTCGTATTTTTTGTTATTTGTATTATTTCACAGTGCCATAGCCCCTTTCTCTGGCACCAACAAATGTATCTTGCATCATCTATAATGAATTGGTTAAAGATGAAAATTCAAGTATATATCATGATGAATGTTTTTTTTTTTTTTTTTTTTTTTTTTATAAACCTTTATTTAAGCAGGTAAAACCCAGTGTGATCAAACCCTTTGTTTTAAGGGTGAGCTAAGCCAAAGTAAAAAAAAACTGCAGTACATTTAAACAAGAGACATTTAGGAAACTACAATTTCCTAGTTGAACATTTACCAACCCAACAGAATTTTTGTTACTCTGAAAGTTGTAACGTATTTAATTATAGACAATTTATAGCAGACCTAACACGATTATTGTAAATGTAGAGGTGTCAATTGCTTTATCCCAGTACAAAGACGCTAATAACCCAATCAATACGTAAAGATTTCTCTTGTGTGTGACCCTGCACGGCCCCTAATAACATTTAGACCCCACGCCTAATGTAACTGAAGCTGTCGTTATGGCCTTCGGGATATTGGTCTGCCATGATTTTGTAGAGGTGTCCGTAATGCCTTCTATCTTAGTGTTTGTGCATCTGCCGTTATTAAATCAATGGAGCAATGGGATGTGTCATTGGCCATATAGAGATTTATGTGACACTGTCTGCAACAATCACTCATTACAAATTGAATCATGAAGGTTCAGCCATAACGTCCAGTTATCCCTGAAATCTTTCTAATAAATCTTTTATAAATCAATCTGAAGGCTTTTTTGCTTATTCTGATCTTGATGTCCCTGGTCCACTCAAACGCACCCCCATTTTATGTTTTTAACATAATGAAATATTGAGTTTTGTTGGTCTGCTAAAATCCCTATTCAATACCACAGCTGTCAATTATTCTAGAGACAGACGTAATATCCATAATTCCAGAATGTGCTAGCAAAAGGTCCTTGAGATGACCTGGTCCAATTTGGCCTGAGGTGATGTTAGCCAATCACAAAATCCCCTTTGTTCCCATCATCTTCAGTAGGTTGTATCTAATTCCCAATGTCACGCTGGATTTGTACACAAATTGTCGTTGTCACGATATTAACATTTCAACCTCGATCTTGAGTATATATAAGGCTATACTCCATTCTCAAAACCAATTTTGATACATTTTCTAAATTCTACTATCTAAAATCATAGTACGTATTACATTTATGATTTTATACCACACACACACACGCACGCACACACACACACACACGCACGCACGCACACACACGTACCCCACAGCCATACAATCACACAATCACCCGGCTTTGAAGTTTCTAGACTGTTGTCCCTCTGTTGTCTGTGTTGTTGTCTGCCTGCTGCTCAAAATTTTAGCCCATTTATGTGATTTTTTTTAATCATCAATACTTCAAATGAGTTTCAATACCAGTTTTAATATCAATTACTATTTGATTTTTGATCTGACAACCCTATTACATTGATCAGTTATTTACATTATGTCAGAGCCATATGCCCTATTTCAATGAAACATTGGAAATATATTTTATGCATCAATGGTATTTGTATCTACACTACAGGCTGGCTGCAGGTGGCCCTGACCACACACTGGAAGAGCCGGAGATAGGTAAACCTGCAGAATTTACTTGATATAAATACAATTCATTTGCTGTGCACCTAAAAGAAGAAATCGACAACAACATCCAGACTTCTTTACAATCCATGGTTTTAAATGAGCCGCACACAAACACAACAATGCATGCAAACTAAAGTAGTATTGACCTCCTCACAGTCAACACATTACATAACAGGCATGACACACTGTTTGTGCGACTCAATGATTAAGTATAGATTAACTTGTGTGTGTTGGTAAAACCGGGCATGACTGGGTGATGATGAGTTTCATGGACCAGGCAGTAGATTATAGGCCTATGTGTCCAGATTAGTTAAATGTAGCAGTCATACCTACGTAAAGCAAATATTGACCTACAGTACATAATTGTTATCCTAGTGTTAAGTGGTGTTTCAATTGAATTATTTGTTATTATATGATGTTTCACCGTAACAAGCAGCGGATTGTCATTTACACCTTTTTACTTTTTATAAATGGCTTCGTGACATTTTAGAACCGCACACTTTTAGTCTTGATTATTTCAAATAATCACAACAAGTACAGGAACGTGACCAGGATAAGGGCTGGGTGGGTGAAAACAGGGATTTTCTGAGCACTTGAACCTCAGTTGAAGGACAATACAGGGTTACTCAAACATGAAGCAATCAATCATAATGCAACTCTGAGTAAGGCAATGATGAGGAAACAGCTGTATCACCGCTCAAAGCTCATTTATGTTGATACGTCCCCTTTAATTTCAATGTTATTAGAAGAATTTGGAACAATAGGCTACATTAATTTCCATAAATATGTAAAGAGAAGGCATAAGAAGATAAGATAAGATAATCCTTTATTGTCCACACATGAGGAAATTCCATTGTTGCAACGCAGGTAGATACAGAGGAAAAGGGCAGAAAACTTATAGGAAGTTTAAAAAACACTCAACAGAACTTTTAATAGAAGAACTCTTATAAACAAAAACTCTTTTAAACAAAAACTCCTATAGACAAAACCTCTCATTTCCTAATAAGGAATAGAGGGGAAAAATAAATAAAAATAAAAATAATAAACAGCTAGCGTAAGACAAGATAATACTAATAATAATGGTAAAATAAACACTCTATTTTCCTCAGTTTATTATGCACATGAATATGACAGTATTGCACATGGTGAAGTCAGTATTGCACATGTTCAGGGCTAGCAGTGTTTGTTATAAATTATAAATAAATATATAATTACACAATCTTGTAGTCAAAATGCGTTCAGTGTCTTAGGAGGGCATGGTTTTAGCTTTATTTTCCTCTAAAGAGCAGTTCGGTGATGATGATCTCTGCTGATGGAAACTAATATCACATCCGTGTCAAACGTGTCCTTATAATTACACCACTGAAGTACAAATGAGATGCTGAGCTAAGGGAAAACACAGCCAGGCTCTTTAATGGCCCGATCATCTGAGTCTTTGTGGTCGGGACAAAGAGGGCGTATGCCACGGGGGGCGGGGCCTTGATCTCCAGGCCCCGCCCCCCGTGCATAATGAGCTCCATTCAACGGGACAGACAGAAGCCCCCAGCGCCGCGGAGCATCAGGGGAGACTCAGATCTGCTCAGGAGTCATCACAAGTGAGAGCTCAGGACTCGAAGGACCTTTTCTTACTGCTAGTGTCGGCCACAAGTTCACAAGGAGCGGAACTTTCCCTCTAACAAAGACGGATGGACATGACTCGGGACTACGGTTTCCTCTGCGCCGCCGCCGTGCTCCCCTAAACTGCGATTACCAAGACGAGAAGAGCCCGGTTTACTATGGATACTTTCTTTTTAGAAGTAAGTTGCACTGGCTCTGCGTTTACGTGGGAACCTCACAGTTTTGCCCCTTTTTCACATTAAAAAAACAAGTATAAAGAGCACGTCTCTCGTTTTAGGAGAGACGTGCTCTTTGTTTTGTTGTCATGGGTGAGTGGCACTGTTAGCTAAAAGAGCATCCTATAAGACCCCAAACCATGGATCTATTCAAATATCATGCCACAAACATGTTCAGTCTATGTTTATTGAAATTAAGTTAAAAATAAAAAAATAAAGGGTCTTAAACTTTGATTTGACATGGCTATTTGTGTATCTCATTAAAAAGCTGCAGGATCCTTTGGTTAACACATAATTTAAAATAGCTTCAAATGTGCCACTCTTTGTTCTCTTGGTGACTCTCACTATAAACTGCCTGGTCCCAGCTCAGAAGGCATTGTCTCTGTGTAATGGCCTGTTGGATGTGTCATGTGCAGACTGTGGACAGTTCATGTTCAGCCGGTCAGCTGTGAGTACCAGGGGCCACAGGTCTGATTTGGCATCCTCATCTGAGTCAAACTCACTCACAACACTCAGTTAAAGACCGGCAATGTGCTCTTGCTCATCCACTTCACTTACTTTTACTGACCGTGCAAAAATCAACGAAAGCAATAAAAAACCTTTTCGGAAAATGCTAAATCATCCACGCATAATCACATGATATTGTGTTACTGCGATGACAAAGTGATATATCGCCCAAAGTAAAACACTAGACAATTTATTGCAATCAATTATGTATAACATTAATCTTGCAATCAATACTGGTTGCTAGTCCTCTTGTTGGTGGTTGACGACCTTCAAGTCAACTCCAGCCAAATTATGTGCACTTAACTAATTTGCACATTTTGTACTAACCATGTAACAAGACACTCAAAACAGACACATTTGACTTAATGTTGCTTGGATAAAGTTAAGACCTGGTCCTGAGCCAAATTTTCTGTGTGGATTTAATTAATGAGGAGTTCTGAACCGGAAGTAAGGGCTGGATTAAACTTAGTGGAGATAATTACTGCAGAATACTTATAAGGTTATTCATTCGTGTCTGTCTTGCTTATTGCGTCGCCCGCCGCTTTCGCCTCGGGTCAGTGTGAACCTACGAGAACGATGGAGCTTGTGTGAGGAACACGAGGGCAGTGAGTACAAGGGTGTGCTCACGGGTTTATCCTGAAATCCCATCCTGTCCCGTCAGTGCGATCTTTCCTTTCTGGAGCTGACAGCAACACGCCGTAAAACCATCTGCACAGCCGTCTTCGCCCCACGCCCAATCCATCCTCTGCAGAGTGGGACAAATGACTAAAGAGAGTTTAGACATGAGCACCGTTACTTTTCAAACAGGTTTCAGTGTTGAGGCAAGTTTTCAATTCAATGAAAAATATAGGAAGAACTTCATCTTCTTCTGGTTACTTAATATGGAAGCCGATGCTGTCCGTGTCCAAAGTTGTATGAGTCAATAAAGGATACCAAGGCTAAATGTCTTCAAAAATCCTGCAGCCATTTCTCAATTACCGCCCTAATTGAAGATCTTGTTGTAGAAATACCATAACAGCTTTTGAAAATGTACTTACAGTGTGCATTTCTAAACTTAGTCATTCTTTACTGTAACAGCTGCCACCAACTCTAAAGTCACTCCACATGCATAGCCGCTAAGTCCATACTTAGAAAGCTTTACATTGCACCCTCAATCCAACCTCCCTGATATATTTTGACAGTGGGAATCCCGCATTCTCCGCAGTGACCCTTCAAATTCCCAGCCATGGACACACATTGTATAGCTGTCTAACGTGGCTTAGGTTTCACGCCATCATCACCAACAGCACACCATTCTCCCGGCATCCCTCGCAGCCCGGGCGTTTGAAGCCGGAATGCGTCGCAGGCATGCCCTGTCAAAGCGTAACGTGAGAAAGGTGGACTATTTCTCTCTTTCTTCTGTAACACAGTTGTCATTTCCGCCAGCTGCCTCTTTTAGTGAGCAGAGGAGACATGTGAGACTCAACTTCCAGCTATACAGACCGTCGATGGACTGAGGAAGAAGGCCAGGAAGTAAATTTAAAGTTGGCGGAATAAGGAAGGAAGCCAAAAATGCCTAATAGCCCTCAGCGGACCACCTTCGGATATTGTCTAAACGGCTGGCTGAATGAACTGTTTATTATGTCCAACAGGGAGTTTCCGTAAACTTGTTGAGATCAGAAGTTTGAAGTCTACTGTACTGTAAATTGAAATAGTATTCTGTAGTTTGTGCCAGCAGAATAGCCACAGTTTGACTAGAACCAGGGGGTGGCTTAAGCTGTCATGAGGACAGTATGCTGGCACTAATTAACAGCAGGCAATGTCTGAACACAAACCTGAGAACATGGATAATCCTCCGCTAATGACACAGATTGCTGGCGTTACGAGAGACGCAGTCCCAACAACAGATCACGATGATAAACTCGGAATATCATCGGACACATGCCAAGAGTTGTGACACAGTTTTGGATTGTTTGGTTGTAGTTGTAAGTGGTCTGCAATCTCAACCAAACTAGCAAATAGTCAAATATGACCAAAACATGCTGATATCCCCCACCACTGTCACTCTTACCTTGTAGTGTCCATTGTGCTTTCTTTCCATATCTAGTGTGAATGTATATGTTGATTGCTAAGACAGGATTGGCAGTACAAACACAATTGTTCTTCAAAATAAAATGCCTTTTATATCCGTGGGGGGATTTAGAAAAGCCCAACCAGGGACAGAAGTTGAAAATTAGCTCTGGCTATAAACTTTGTGTGCATCACATTGGCTGCAAGCTTTGTTTGTAACTATGTATGATGCATTGTCCCTGTCAAATAAATAAAATAAATAAATAAATAAAAAACAACAACAAACACAAAAACAGACAAATTTAAAGCCGCGGTAGCGGCGATGATGGCTCTCGCCACCCGCGCGACCGCCTTCCTAGCGCGACCGTGTTTTGATCGCAATTGCCCCGACACTGCATTCTCTTAGACTTTATTCTTTAAAGACTTTATTCTCTTAGACTAATATTCTTTAGACTTTATTCTTTAGACTTTATTCTTTAGACTTTATTCTTTTCTTTAGACTTTATTCTTTAAAGACATTATTCTCTTAGACTATATTCTTTAGACTTTATTCTTTAGACTTTATTCTTTAGACTTTACGCTGTACCCCCTACTCCCTGTACCTCCGTCACCTAGCAACAGAGACCCGTCGCTTAATGCTGATGCTAATGCTAATGCGAAGACCACAGCGCGAGAGGAAATGTTCCATCAAAATAAAAGCGGAAGAGGAAGTGAAAGCATTAATTGCGCCTCTGCTGGCCAATTGTGAAAATACACAATATCTGTAATGCAATTTTTTTCATGGCGTCTCGAGGAGAATATAATCCATGAGTTTCAAACAAATCAGACAATGTTGAGTTTGTCACACAATGGGCAGGGGGCGCTATAGAGTAAATTTGTTACATGGGTATTAATTATTTCCAATCAGACCATAAATAGTGAGTGAAATATGAGCTACGTAGATCAATTCCATTAGGTGTGACTTGTCCTTGAAAAAACAGGAAATTAAGCCTTTTTTGAGGGAGTGTTACGCGGAGACCGTAAAGAATATCAATTTTTTTTTTGAATATTTATTTTGTAGGATTAAAAATAAGAATTTAGGGGGGAAGAACTCCAAGATAGGTAGGTTTCTATTAAATGTAATGTGATTTCTACAGTTACTGAATACAGCTTAAAGGCGCAATGGACAATTTTTCGGCGATTTGAGAACTCAGGTGGAAGTGCGCATGCCACTCCCCCGTGCGGACTGATACAACACACACATGCGTTTGTTTATTAGCGCAACGGAGCGCATCGCATCTCTCGTCTCCAGTAGATTTCTGTCCACTTCTGAGTCAGCTCGAACTGTCTTTCTCCGTCTTCATTTTGTCCCGTACACTGAGGGAACTATATTATGAGAGATCCATGCGCTTAGGCACGCGGAAACGTGGGGACGAGCCTGACGCGGCTGCAGGTGAGCGATAGGTGCGTTTTATGATTGATACGTGCCAGGACTAATCGGCGGTCCACACCACGAGGAAATAAGACTTTGATTTGTGCCCAAAAAATTGTCCATTCAACCTTTAAGTAATTCGATGGCATTAGCTTTTATATTATGTCATTAGCAAATGAACGAATATACATTGATGAATCTGTGATTGTTTTCCTGGCCGTCTGTGTTTACATACTTGGAGACGCCTGTGTCTATCAGCCAGAGCCCATCACAAGATAACCTCCTGCTGACACCATGCTGTTGACTTTAACCCAAACAGCATGCATCTTTAAAGGTTTGCTCACAGATAAAGGCTTCAAATCATGAAACTCTTACTTGCAGTGTTTGTCTTTGTAATATATACTGTATGTTGCTTAGTGTTTTTGCAATACAAAAATGTCAAACTCGATTTCGTTACTAAGGTGTTTTACCCGGTTTCGATACCGCAATGATAATATGAAATGCTATTTTCAGGCCAAAGTTATAGATATAGTAGTTAGACTAGATCTAGTTATAGTAGACTGACATTTTCAACACAAAATTATCATTCCTTTTTTATTAAACCATTGTGGTCTTATTCTAGTTCTGATAAAGCTCAAGACCTTTTAAAACTGTTCACAAAGGCTGGATTTAGTCCTGTTTAAGTGTTTCTTTTAGTATTGACACTTGCTCAAATAAGTATCTAGTTTTGATACTAGTTTTAGTATCGATTAGTATCTGATTTTGGATACTTTTGACAGCCCTATCAGCCATCTTCCTGTGGCGAGAATGTGATGCTTCAAGCTTGTAACAGAAACATCCCAAAACCCAAACTAACACAATAAACTTACATGACCCTTTTGCGACAAGTTGCGATAAAAAAAGAAAGAAAAGATGTTTCCTGTTGTTTGCTTTGGAATCATAATCTTATTTAGTTCAGGCCTGAGCGCCACAATCACATCCAATCCCTGGATAATACGCATGGAAAATGAAAGCGCGGTTAACCTCCAGGGGTCAGCCGGGCTTCACCTCGCCTGCCCTGCCTGACACGCAGAGTTAAGGTTGTGCTTCAAATCCTCAGGTCTGGCTGTTTCATATCAATCGACCTGGGATTACTGCCCCAGATGCTCGTCCTCTGTGATTACAGCATGTCAACACTGGGACATTTGTTGACTTGTTGAGGTTGTTGTAGTAGTTTGGTGGAAAATGGTTTGTTATGTAAGACACCAAATTTCTCCTTCATTTTAGTATGATTCTAGTACATGATTTTAGTATATGACATGTAAAGTGAATTCACTGCTAATTTAGTTACCGCAGTAATTAGTTTATTGTCTTTTCAACGCAACATTTTTTTATTTCTGTGTGTTTTTCATTAATCTTCTTTTTAATTAATCTCAACTACCAATGTTTTTACTACTCTACTCTCGTTTATCTCCCCCATTCACAACCAGAATCCTCCATTAATATAATACTGCTACAATCCCACAGAAGTATTAGTCATCCAGGATCATCACAGGATCATTTGTCATATCTGTGTAATACCTGTCTTGTTGAACTTTAAGCCCCAAACACAATACTACGGTGTCGTGCCATATCAGAGGCAGGATCTTCTGGTTTCAGATTTGCAAAATGTTGTGGGAAACAAAAAACAACAACCTGTAGGTGGTAGTTTCAGTGCTTAAATTCTTCCCTTATACAAATGAGGATTTACTCCAACACAATTTGACACAACTGGTGTAGTACAATAGTTTTATATAGTCTGAATACGACTAAATATTCTTCTTTGCTCCAAGCTGTCGATCCCCTTAATGACAATCCCAAGTTGAAAGACTATTTTGGGCTTTATTGGGAGTTGTCGATTCTTTTAAAAATGACCTCTGTTCCAAAGGTTCAAAGATCAAAGCCAAGCTCACAGGCGTCTTTATAATGGCTCCACGCTCCTCAACTAGACGACTCTGCCCCAGATATACCACATAGCTCCCCTGTCTCACTGAGGCCTGCATGGCTGCACTGCATTCCTCAAATATCTGGATTCCGGCTGCCCTCATCCTGCTCCTCACATCAGGTCTGAGGAAAAGATGGGACGAGATCTCCTGCCACAAGATCTCGCAAGATAAAATGACCACAAAATTGGGAAACACGTGTGAAAAATAATCTTGTAATGAATCTTTTCCTTGTGTTTACATTTGGAATGGACAAAAAAGGTTAAGCGTGATGGACCTCTTGAGAAGTAGTTTAACAAGCAATGCTACAAATAAGATAAGATAAGATATTCCTTTATTGTCCCACATGGGGAAATTTCATTGGTGCAACGCAGGTAGATACAGAGGTAGATACAGAAGAACAGATCACTTATAGGAAGTATGAAAAACACTTTCAGTAGAAGAAGATCTCCTATAAATAAATAAAAACTCCCATAGACAAATAAATAAATAAATACCATTGCATGTGATCCGACAGTAATTGCACATGAATATGTGTCACGACAGCACATAGATTGCACATGAATTTCACAGTAATTGCACATGAATTGCACATGAATTCCAACAGCAATTGCACATATGACAGAATTGCACATCAGTATTAGGTTAGGTCAGTATTGCGAGTGTTCAGGACTAACAGTTTTTGTTATAAAGTCTGACAGCAGCAGGAAGGAAAGACCTACGGAACCTTTCCTTCACACATCGAGGGTGGATCAGTCTCTCACTGAAGCTGCTCTCCAGAGCGGACAGAGTGTCCTGCAGGGGGTGACACTCATGGTCCAGCATAGATGTGAATCTAGCCAGGACCCTTCTGTCCCCCACCTCCTGCACCGAGTCCAGAGCACAGCCCAGGACGGAGCTGGACTTCTTGATGACTCTGTCCAGCCTCTTCCTCTCCCTCTCTGTGATGCTGCTGCTCCAGCAGGCCACACCATACAGGAGGGCTGATGCCACTACAGAGTCGTAGAATACAGAAACATTTCAAAATTAACAGAAATTGTCAACTGAACTGCTCAGTTTCTTGATTGTAAATGTTGTCAAAATCTCGTCTGGCTTGTTTGTGTTTTGTCAATTGTGTCCCTTCCCTTACAGAGGGTCAGATATGCTGATGACAGACCCAGAATCAGCAGTGACAGATGGCTATGTCGATAAACAAAAGGTTCTTCCAAGAAATCCAATCATAAAGGCTGTATAATTTTGACTCTTTTACCCCACTCATATATAATCGTTTTATTAAAAGCTATCAAAAACCTTATCCCCATAGACTAACACCGTAATCGCTCTTGAAACATTGTGTGCCAGACATCTGCAGCGAGCATTTATCGTCCTCTATTGTGCTCTTGAAGACATGCAAATTCTCTTCAATGGCCTTATTAGCACAACAGCCGCTACAGTAACTACATGAGTGGAAGAAGGCGGGGCCACCATCCCAATCGTGTTATTGTAAATGTAGTTGCCATTGCTGGTTCTATATAAGGGAATTCGCCACCATGCTTCGGTACCATTGAGACGTGCCAGATTTGGTTGAGACAAAGATTGGAAAAAATGTCTGAGTCCCCTTAAGAAAGAGGTCTTTATTTAGGCCCTACCCTGAATAGAGCTGGTCTTAAAGTATGGAAATTGAGCGTGACATCTTTCATTCATGGAAGCACATGTCGGGATATGTCCTTGCAGTGACGGAGCTTGTGCCTGCGAGCTGTCCCGTACTATATCTGTTTATAGCCTCCACTGCAGGGGTTCAGGCAGTCGGAGTCTGGAGTCAAGAGCAATTAATGAACTACTCTCTTCACCGTTCTCCCATTTTTTTACCCTCTTGACCCCCGTCCCTTCCTGACCGACCGGGGGAAGCCCTGTCTCTCCCCACGGGGCTCCTCCCACTCCATTACCTAAGTTCGGATCAGCTGCTCCCTCCATCATTTATTCATACGTCTTCCAGCACAGATGTTGACGCCGGCCTTTAATCATGTGATGCCTGCTCCTGGTTACTAATACAAGCACCCGTAAGCCTCACCTCATGCTGCGCCAACGTAGCACCATGTGTCCCTGGCATAGCGAGGCAAAGAGGGTTATAAAACTAAAACAAAAGACTTCACATTGGAACAGCCAAACATCTGTCGTTTTGTGTAGGTCTACTAGTTGTGTGAGCAAATTAAATATAGCAAAAAATATGCAGAGGTTTTAGCTAGGACGGGAAGAAGTAATATTATGGCTAAGTATTGTGAGATAGTCAGGTATTTAAATGCATAAAACTCCTCTACTATAATTTTTTGGGGTTTTTGCTCCACCCCAGCTTGCACTATCTAAAAAAAGAATGATGTGTGCAGATTAAAAAAACAACAACAACAGCTTTTTATGATTGTTCAATACTTACTCCATACTATACTCCATACCTTGTTAATATTGATATTGTGGTATCGAACCACCCATTTAGCTTTCAGTTGCCATGTGCACTGTAGTTCCCTCTGGACATAGTAGGCAATTATAAATTGATAAATATTAAAATACACACAAACATAAAGTATAATACTAAATTTAAAAAAGAACGTAATTTTGAAGTCTGATTGCTGATGCCATAATGGAACGTTAATCACCCTGTTTATCACTCTTTATAAAATTGATAGTTCGTGGTAAAATTGTTTGTAGTCATTCAAATTTCTCAAAACAGACTCATACTTTTTCTTATTTAATTTTTAATTCAATCATTCAGTTCTTGCTGTATGTCATTAGATCAGCCTTAACCCAGCACTTGCCCCACTAAATAACTTGTGGCCTGTAAGCCCCACAGGGACCTTTGCCCAGATTCCCATCCCATCCACTTTCAGCATTCAGTTTAATCTCATCAACTACTATACAGATTCCACTTCTTTTCACTCACCAGAGATTTATGTACAATCCCTGAATTTTGCTGCTTTTATTCCCCCCCCTTGGAGACTAATGAATTTGTCAGTTGTTACTTTTTGAACATGTATCGGTTTCAGGCTTACATAATCATGCCATAAGGCTATCACACTCCCTTACTGGCCACAAGGGGCTTTGTGACCTTATTAAATTGGGTGAAAGTGAGTGGAACACTATTGAAATTGCACATCTGTCGGACCACACTGAAGGGTCATGAAAGGTTTGTGTCGAGACCTTAAGCCACTTTCAATTCTCATGATAATGCCGTATGTCTTGGCATGTGAAGGTTAATCAGGGGCAAGTAGGGAATACAATATACTGAAAGGAAAAACGGAGTTGAGGAAATGGTAGAAGATAATTAAGCAAATGAGGAATTGGGTTTGTGAAAGAATCGCTATAGAGTTTCTTTTCCTTTCCTGTTGGCTTCTAATTGATTATGTCTATTCCGTTTTGTCAGGAGTCCAGAATTGCCTTATGTCTTGGACCAACTTCGGCATCATTTGCTTGTCGCTGCTGTTGACTGGGCACCCGCTCACTCGCCGCTTCATAAAGCCCCTCTGATCCAAGAAATTAGCCTTGTTCGTAATCGTTGGTGCTTGGCCGAGCTAATTAGCTTTCCTTTGTCCCCTTTGATGCGATCATTCGATACCCATAACCACCATAACCCGTGCCATGCGGAGAGGGAATGGCACAGTGGCACCTTGTACTGTGCATGCGCTTAAAAATTAAAGACCTTTTCAGCAAATCTTCGAGTCTTGTGGCATTAGACAAGCGGCAGTAACCGAAGACGGCGACATTGGGACCGCACCGTTCGTCTGGAGTGGTTTCCATGTCAAAGAGCATGATGGGATATGTGTGCGGCCTGTTGCAGGGCTTCGAATTACTATTGTTAGACAGCACAGCAACTACAGCAGTGCACGCACCCAGTGACACGCAGTTTGGAGAATGACTTGGAAATGTCATCGCACGCGTTAGCAATTTATGGGGCTGTGAAAACATCTGGTCAGCAGTATGGAGGATATATTAAATCCAGCATTTAGCAATAAGGTTCAGCTATGTCATTGTAAAATAAATAACATTATAGTGTAGTGTTGAGCTAAAAATGGACGAGTTTGACAAGTTTGACAGCTGTTGCAGTGCCTTGTTTCTCCATTTGACAAAGTGAGATTGATGCGTATAGTGCAAAACTATCAAACTTGCACAAGGACTATTGAGACTGCTTTTGACTGACAGGTCCATGCATACTGCAATCATTTTCTTTACACATGGTTTTATGTTTTTCAGACTTCCTATAAGTGATCTGTTCTTCTGTATCTACCTCTGTATCTACCTGCGTTGCACCAATGAAATTTCCCCATGTGGGACAATAAAGGAATATCTTATCTTATCTTATCTTAATGAAATGTCATATTAACGTATTAACATTTGCTTTATGCTTAGATTTGTAGTACTTTCATAAAGCCCAATTTAGTTTGGCTCGGTGTAAGACAACTAAATCTAGGTGGATTTAACAGTTTTAGCCTTTCCAGGCCTGTGTCCATCACAAGTTGTCGCTCGTGCCTGTATGTGTCCCAGCTGGCCTTTGTTTGTTGGATTTCCGCCTGGTTAATTTGGTCAGAGGTGCCTGCCTTTGTCTGGACTTTACTGACCAAGGACGGTGGGGTCTGGGGGGAGGAGTTTTAGATGGACCATCTGTTGCAGAAACAATTCTTCTCTCCATCAGCCATCAATCTTAAAACGGGACACACACGAAAAGGCTTTCTGACTTTTCCAAGACTCTATTGTCACTGCACAAATGTTTTTTGATTACTTGCAATATTATTGGTGACCACAGAGTAACCCTGAAGAAATGATACGTCTTTTTTAAACAACAACAACAAGACACAATGTTTAAATTACTTATTTCTTTAATACTTTGTTATTATTTTCCTACTTCCAATCTCAAATGGCCACACAACAGATAAAATGCGAATCCACTTAGAACAGGCATGCCCAAACTACGGCTCGCGGGCCAAAAGCGGCCCTCAGACCAATTTTTGGCGGCCCTCCAGCTTGGTCTAAACCGCCAAACAGTAGTACTTTTTACTGTAAAATTGGACAAATTCAAGCATTTTGATGTTATAACAACCTATTATTAGTGTTCCAAGTAGTATTAAAGGTGTGGAGGCTCATTGAAACTAAGTCAAATGCAAAATTTTGAAGGATTCACTTTCAAATTCGATTGGGTTGTTTGTGCTGCATACAAGTTTCAAAATGCGGCCCTCGGTGAAAAAGGTTTGGACACCCCTGATTTAGAAGCCTCTTATTATGTGCTCTCCGTGCATTTATAACTGACTGACTCATATGACGTGACATTCTCTTGGCTAATGCAACAGTTATACAAATACCGCCGGTGTCATGAAGTCTTATTTAATCTGCAAACAGAGCCTACTGTCAACAGAAAACATATTGTGTAGTTTCAACATGCAACTGTGTCGTTTCGATTTGCAGCAACTCTCTCTGATACTATGTCAATGCCACTGTGGCATAACCTGCCCACAACTGTTTGCTATTCTTGTTTAGGAATCGCCCCCAACCACAATTACATAATCAGTGGAAGACCGAGACGAATCTGTGTGTGATTCCCTGTTACATAAGTATATCTGATCTTCTTAAAATCTATGCAGTAAACCGTATTAATCTTGCAGCTGACCTCAGAGGCTTCCCTTCACGTGAGGCAGCTTTTGTTTCTCGTCTGTGTAAACCAGTGCCAGATGCTTTAACAATTTTACAGACTTTTTACATTGATGTAAAGTAGCTTCTACAATCTATAATCTGCTTCTAAAAAAAACAAAAAACATTGTACACCTTGCATGGAATAATTGGTGAATTGCTCCATAAGTAAATGTCAAGTAAGCTGAACACATAAGCAGTAAAACCCTGCTGTTAGTTATAGTCCTGATGTTTGTGTACCTCCTGCTTCAGACAATAGGAGGCGGGACATATTGGGTGGCTGCACGCTTCCTCTCTCCCCTTGGCCTCATCTTAATTTGAGCAGCCCCTTTCTCCCACTCGAGTCCCCCGTGGGCCCGGTGCTACATTCAGCCGCGGCCCATTAGACCCCAGGAAAAAGCCTGATGAGTGAAGTTGCTGGTGGTGCTGAGGGGCCAGTTGGTGCACAAAAGCACTAGACTACAAAGAGCAGCCAACAACACTTAGATACATGCGGTTTATTTATGAAATGGTGAACGATTTTCTTTTTCTATTTTATGGCGGCTGTTTAAAAAATAAAAATAAAAAATAAACTAAAGACACACTCTCAAGTAGAGCTGCACGATTTGTGACAAATATCTCAATACAATTACATTCTGCCAAGAATTGCAATTAGATTTTCGATTGGTGTTTTAATAATAGGATTCTGTTCAAAGTGCACATTTTAAACATCACACACATCAAACCTAATGAGAAAAGTTATCTTTTTAAAAGGGTATCCTGTTATAATACAACACAGAATAAACAACACACAAACACAGGATACTAAAACACAAATAAAACATTAAAAAAATGTATAAAACAAATACACAAAAACATATTCACACATACACTATGGGATAAAATTATATAAAACAAATCACAGTCAAATTGATGCACTTATCTTGCAGCTCTATTCCAAATTCACATGCGGCCAGTAACAAACAAAAAAGTGCTGCTACTGTTGAACTAGATGATCTTCTATTCAAGTACATGGCCAACTGCTAAAGTTTAGCTTAAAGGGGATGTATCCAGTTTTTTCATGCAATAAAGTCAAATTAGTTTGGCTCCATTACAGATATATATTGTAAAAGCAGCTCTCAGGAACAGCACCTTTAAGGTGATGGACAATATAAAAACGATATATACTTGATATGGATATTTATGTTTTCTAGTATAAAGACAAATAGGTTGTACATTTACCTTGGTCTCATTTATATAGCACGTTTCTACATTCAAGGTACTAAAACACAAGGAACCACTCACTCATTCACGCAGCAGTGTATGGAAGTGTTCACCTGAGGCAGTTGCAATCGCACCACCAACCTGTGTCTAGGCTCTGCCAAGGATGTTTTTACATCGAGATTGGGATTCGAACCGCCGACCTTCAGATCAGAACATCAGCACTCTGCCACTGAGCTTACATGTGCTACAAATTAGCGGCTATGATTGACATGTTCTAAAACGCTCTATGCTCTGTTCCGGCCCCTCCTGCGTCTGAAAAGAAAGCAGGGATTGACCCGTCAGGCAAGTCATTTTTCAGCTGATCTTTCTGGACATTGCCAGTCTGGCAGACCTGTCATTAAGGCTGTACGTTTATATGAATCATGACAAAATTGAAGAAGTGAAATATAAATAAATTACAATTGCTTTTACTACATTGCTTACCAGGCGCATGTTAAGGTCCATGTCCCAGCCCTGCCGGTGGGACACGTGGATGGATGCTGTTAATAGTTAATGAGGATTGATGTCTGAAAGTGGTGACCTTGCATAGAGTTTCCTGGTGGAATCCATGCATATTGATCTCTTGGTTTTATGCTTTGTTGGTTGCTGCCTCATCCCACTTCAGTGTCCACCTCATGATTAATGGCAGGTAGTTGGCTTTTACTTGTAAACCAACTACTTTAATAATATAATAATGCCTTACATTCACAATGCGCTTTTACAGGCCTGACAAAGCCTCTTAAAGCACTTCACTGTAGTCATTATTCTTTCACTCTACACACTTAGATGGTAAACTGCTCTTGTAGCCCCAGCTGCCCTGAAGAAGACTGATGGAATGAGGCTGCTAATCTGCGCCATCGGCCCCTCTGACCTCCACCCATCTATGAGGGGTCAACTCACGCACTCGCCGCATTCAGACTATGCAATGTGGGGGACTTGTCTTGCCCTAACTTTAATTCATATTTCGTGTAATTTGTTTCTACCCCAGAAAGTGTATTGTAAAAGCTGACCTCCACATGCTATCTTATTCCAATTATTAAACTTTTTTTTAACTTGGGGGATGAGAGCGAATTGGCTGTGCAGAAAAAAGCCGATCTGAATTTGTGTTAGTGGCAAAAAAAAAGAGCTAGAAAGATTTAAATACCTACTTCCTTATTTCAGTGTCCAGCTTTAAAGATGGTTTATGTCATAATTAAGGGAAAGTCCGACTTCAAATGACCTCTGTATAAATAATCTTTGAGAAACGTTTCATGTGTAGCAACAAGAAGTCATTTCCTGCCATTATAAAAATGATTATAAAAGGCGCCACATTTGCGGTTGGACTATCATTAAACATTAAGGTCCCTTGAATCACACATTGAGTGCCAGGGCTATATTTGTATTTTCCTTGACTCTGAGGAAATGACAGTCGGTCCGAGCAATCAGCCTGAGATTCCTGTTATTGCTCTTGTTATTAAGACGATACAAAGCATGCCTGAGAGTGTAGTCATATAGTCACGGATAGAACAACAACCAACTGCAGATCAGATATTAGACTATTTCATTTTCAAATTTAGAAACTTGCTATGTTACACCCTTTATTTGCTAATTAAACGTGCCTCAATAACCTGAAGAACTATGCAAAATGAGATGCTTCATAGACTGAACTTGGTGTGGCTGTTTAATGAGTATGTGAGTGGTAGTTTGAAAGCGACACTCCCTCAAAATTCCGGCTTGGTGCACAACTTTTCTGACACTTTAATAAGAGGATGACCGTGCCAATTTGGTGCGGTACAGCGCTGCAAATATAGCGAGTGACTGTAAGCAGTAATGGAAAGGGCCACGCAGCAACTCTGAATGCTATAACTGACTGCTAGCTGGCTTTTGATTTATATTTTTTGCTAATTTAACATTCCACTTGACCTTTAAAAACACTCTTGATAGAAAAGCTCTAATAAAACTCTCTAAAAACTCCCTAAAAACTCACTCTCTAAAAAGCTCTTATACTCTTAATAAAAAGTACAAAATAATAATAACAATAGTAACACTCTTATTTACAGCTGTTATATGGACAGAGAAGAGTGTTTTTACATCATCAGGGATCAGACCTAGTTAAATAATATTGTATTTATTGATTTATTTTAAATTATTTGACTGCTAGCTGGCTTTTTATTTTAATTTTTTGCTTTTTTTAACATTTCGCTTGACCCTATATAAAGTCTAGTCCTGAGATTGTGTATGTTATATGTTGTATTTTAAGTCTGCACAGTACAAACTTTAAAAAACAAAACACTTTGCTGCACAAAAACAGCTAAACATACAAAACTAGCTTTATACTTAGAGCTTAAAAGTTGGTTAGCATCTCTAGCGATGGTAATCAGCACGCTAGCTACATCAAATGACACTAATAGTATTAGATAAAAACCAAGGTTGTGTATTTTATTTCATTTGGATGAGTTTTCTCCCTTTTAATTATATATGACATAATCATACCACGTGGGTTAAAATGCTTTCAAATGTTAATGTCCCGCTTTGAACTCTACTGTATTTGTGTCCAGATGCTAATGGTAGCGTGGTGCCTTTGTTTTGCAGGGGGCCCGTGTCTGGCTGCGGGACAAAGAGCAGCTGCTCCCCTCTACAGTCAGCTCCTGTGATGATTCATCCCTGGTCCTCACCACTGACTATGGCAAGGTAAACGCACCAATTCTGAATCATAAATACAGCTAATCGTCACCTCGAACAGCCTCATGGATTGTAGCTTTTAAGAGATCGAAGGTTGAAGCATTGATCAAGCAAAATAGCTGACATAATGCAAGAGTGTTTGAATTTAGACTCATCAACACCCTTTATACTGAATAAAGAATGTCAGTCATTTGCCCAAGCTTATCTGCGATGTAGTGCGTGTTGGTTTTTGTGTCGGGAGGAAATCCTCTGTGTACTCGGGTTTGTATGTATGTGGGATTGTTGAGAAGAGACGGAGGCGACGACAGATGGTCAGAAAACTCAGAAAAGGTTCGTGAACCGGCCTGATTCGTCTCTCGTCTTCAAACACTCACTTTGCTGCAGGTCTGGGTCAAGGCAATAGGAAGGAACAGGCTGTAAATATGTTATGTCCACAATGCAACAAAAGCCTGTGAAATGCAACTGCAAATCCCCTAATACTTCATTTGTGTTTCATTTTTCAACGGCATCCGAAAACTCATTTCCAGCATGGCTATTTACAAACGTCTGATCTGTCGGACGGTTGCAAATTTGGGGATTATTTAAATTGTTTAAGTCAGGCATGTCCAAACTACGGCCCGGGGGCCAAATGCGGCCCTCAGCCCAATATTTGTTGGCCCTCCGGCTTCCAGCCAAGTTGGTCCAAACAGTACTTTTTACTATAAAATTGGGGGGAAAAATCTTGATGTTTGCATTTTGATGTGATACCAACCTAATATTCATGTTCCGAGCCTTATTAAAAGGTGGAGGCGCATTGAAACTATGTCAAATGCAAAATTTCCATTGATTCACTTTGACAAAGTTGGGTTGTTTGTGGCCTCTGTGTAAGTGTCAAAATGCGACCCTCTGTGAAAAAAGTTTGGACACCCCTGGTTTAAGTGCTCAAAGTGCAAATACTGGTAGTAGAAGTGATTTCCTTTGGTAATGTCAGAGTGGTGAAAGGCAGAGCACCATACATGACTTTTCACACTCAAGTGGTCCATGGCCATTTGACGACTGAGCACTTTGGTCAAGTATTTTACCATGATTTTGTAACTTCTGTAGTTCCAAAATGTCAGGAGAGCCATTATGCCTTTTCCAATCCAAAGTGACACTATAAGAACTGTGTTGTGAGCCGGTGGTCTGAGGCATGAGCTCATCCGTGTCTCTGAACCATGTGTGAGAGGAACTGTGAGTGACCTGGAAATATAACAGGCCACGGAGAATACTCTTCTCTGGGGCAAAGGTCGATGACGTGAAGACTGTTTGTTATTAATTATGACTCTTAAGGGGTTAAGCTGAACATGTCTGCATGACTCTATGGCAGCTCTCAGATGTTATGATTGGAAAGGTTCCACACAGACTGGTGCCTCACATGTGTGGGAGAGGAATAAGATAAGCCTTTATTTGTCCCGCAATGGGGGACATTTCAGTGTTGCAACACAAAGTAGGTACAGTAAATAAGTAAATAATAAATACAACAAAAAATACAATAAAACAGATAACTAATACAAAAACTTTAAAAACACTCTTAATAGAAAAGCTCTTATACTCTTAATAAAAAAGTACAAAATAATAATAACAATTGTAACACTCTTATTTACAGCTATTATATGGACAGATAATGTGTTTATCATCATCAGGGATCAGACCTAGTTAAGTAATCAGTATTCATAGAAGAGATCACCGATGTGTTATTCAATTTGATATCTGGATAGGTAATTTTTAGCGGTGACATCACACATTGTAATTAATAACGCTCATCAGATTGTATTTGTGCATCTGCTTAAATGTGCCAACCATGTCTGGGTGATTGAAATTCAAGTATCAAACAAAAGGTGAATGTGGACTGTAATGTGAAGTGACAGATGTGACTTAAATCATTCTGAGATTATCTTGTGTACAATATACGGCTCACCTATACATCTTCTAGTTCTTCTCTTAGACCTCATGGATGGTTACAAGTCTGGCACGCTTCAGACAGCTCCTTCAGCCACTTTTTAGCCCCTCGCCTGTCTTTATCAGTTTAAATGTTTCTTTTTACAGCAGGTTTGGTGCATGCATGGTGCCAGCATTACTCTCTTGGGTTTCTGATAGACCACGGTTTTACGACACTCCTAGACTAAAGTGCTTAGGCCTGAAGATGCCCGAGAGTCGAGTGTTTTACCCACAATGCTATCTGTTTAATAGCCTGAGCAGCTGTTGCTGCTGCTGTTTCTGCTGCTGCTGCTGTCATGTTAACCATCTTAAGAGCATTCATCACTGTCTCGTCTTGGCTAACCTCAGAAGTCCAGATGACCAGTAAGAAGCAGAGAGCTAATGTATTGTATCTTATATATTTTCTGTGCAGTGGTGGGTTTTCCAGGCCAGATGGCACCAGCTGGATTAACTGTATATTTTCCCAAGGGAGACGCACATGTGCAGAAAGACAGGAAGATGCTTTGTCACCAGGAGTCAATTGTTACTTCAGGACTGGTGACGTCATGTCTGTTTTGCTGGACAGCACAGAAAACAAAGCTCCATCAACAGAATTTAGGCTTTCAAAACATTCTCGACGAACAATATTAAATTATTCTATGGGCTAGTAAATCAGAGGCTTGTATGGATATGGCTGACTGGATTCTGGAAACTCTTTTTGTTCTTTAAAGGTGCTGTAACTGTTTTTTACTGTTTGCAACTGTCAAAATATATTGCCAATTACTCACCAAAATGAGTTTATAAGCGCTTTTCACAACTTTCAGAGGTCAGAGCAGAGTTTACAGTCACGGTAAAGCTAACAAACCTTAGCATGCTAACAGCTCACCTCCTGTTTAGCGGAGAATAAAACACAGACAGTGCACAGCGGTCTCATTTTCACCCAAATAGCTGCTTTTACAAATATATCAGAACTGAGGCAAAACTAATTTGACTTTATTACATGAAAAAGAAAATCATGTACATCCCCTTCAATATTGCCCATTGTTCAGTTCAGAGAGTGGCTGTAGCTCTACTTTTGCAAAAATCTCAGCCCATTCCCTTATATTCAAGCACAGTTGCAGTTAAGATTGGAGCTTATAAGTAGCTCATTGATGAGCCCAGTTTTCAGAGACCCCTTTATGTGCATCTAGAGACAACTCAGGCTAACAGTATGAGCATCTGCAATGTTAAATACATACATCTTATGACAAAAGTTCTTCATTTTAAATTACCTCTTTTATATATAATACTAAAACCCTCTTTATTAGTTTCATATTTTCAGCCTCACTATCCCTAACCCGCTCACCCCGGCTTCCCTGGGGTCTGGGCGGGACCCTGTGGCAGCAGATGGACACTGTGAGACAGAGTGACAGTCAAAGTGAATGGAGAGGAAGAGGAAGGCGTTTGTGTGCACGCGCCACGCTTCTGGACCATGTGTCTGTGGAATAATGTATCCTTTGGGGAAAAGATGTCCTGACCCCGCCCCGCTGTGAATATTCAGGGCTGTTGGCTAAACAAAAGCAGCATGGGTCGCTCGGGTGTGGCTGCACTGAGCCAAAACAAAAGAAGGCAGCAAGACAAATACAGAATCATTCAAAAAGGCAGTATGTTATTTTGTGAAGTATGATTAAGACGTCTCTGTCATGTCCAGGGTTAAACCATATGGGAGGTTGTTTAGTCTGTACCACATGAAAGAAATATTCACACTGCAGTATAAAGACTGCAGCGTGACACAATAATTATTTTGTATTATAATAGTTAAATCTGGTAGTAAGGATGTAACAATAACGGAAATGTCGTCATATCGTGTCGTTAAAAGTCGGCAAAATGCATTGTTTTGTTGAAGCAAAAGCAACAAAAAAAACTGAGTGAAATATAGACCACAATCCTTTCATTGCAGACAACATAAAGAACAGGTTTTAAGCACTTTTATATCTTAATCTTATGGTTTATGACAGAAATGATTCACACCAAAGGCTTGACGAGGCCTTTTAAGAGGAAAAAGTTTAACATTGACAATTCTGGTCCACAATATCCAAATAAATATTGTACCGTAAAATAAAGCGCATGATAATATCGTTCCGTGAGATTTGAATATCGTTACATCCCTAGTAGTAATTTCTATAGTATTTACCACAATAACATTTATTATTCAGCGTTTTTCCTAGTAGACTTAATTGCCACTTTAATCTTGACACACTACTGTAGTACTACTCTCAGGACTGGAGCCGTAAAACATATAACACTAGATATATGCTGTTACAAGCTAGTTTTGATTAATATTGATTTCAAAATGGCACCAAAAAGTAAAATTCTTTCATTTTTATCATTTCAATTATGCATTTTCTGTTAAAAATATACTTTCCTTATTTCCTTATTTATTGGAATAACTGCACTATATTATGTAATTCAGTGCTATTTATCGTTGAATGCTGTCTTTTTGTGTACAACCATTGACGTACGACTGTAGTGTTCACGTGGCATATGGCTTGACTAATTTGTCCTTCACACAATTTCAGTACTCAATCAGCAGTCAGATAAAATCTCTCTAAGCTGTCCCGGGATAATTCTTTGTACTAAAGCATGCAACGATCTATGTAAACTCTAAAAACACAACCATTCGTCCATAAGAAGTTGCTTTCTGTATATAGTTGAGATCAATATGTCTGTGCACTTTCTTAGGTCAGTGTTTGTCTGGGTTTTATTGGTGTTTTCAAATGTAGCAGGAAAAGGTCTAGGCATTAGAGCGCCCTGTGGGATTAGAATGGACACATTAAAGATTAGTTGGAGCGTCACGACTGTATCTGCTTTCATATTCCAACTTAGATCTTTTTAAGGTCAATACTATGCAAGTTATATGGAAAGTAATCAGTCATCAGTAAAGAATCCAAGTTTAGTGTTATATTAAAGTGAGGAATTGAAGAGGAATGTAGTGTTGTTTTACAAGCATGAAAAGAAAAAGACGTCTCTCGCCTCAGGCACAAAGTGTGACATCCAAAAGTGATCTCTAAACGATAAAATGAAGGATCATGTGGTTAGAAAGACCAAGGCCACAATGTGATGTACCAATTTGTGAAGAAAAAGCAATTCATAATATTTTGGTAGCATTTTTAATGGATAATAAGGATGTTTTTATGACGATCATAGTCAATTTTGAATGGTAAAGATGGTTAGTAATAGAGCTAGTTGCTAAGCCCTTCATACCAAGTACCACCTTTTTAAATATTTCAGCCGTCAGACCAAAATCCTAAATTCCTCTTACATAGAGGTGGGCAGATTTTCAAAATATCAGTAATATTGTGGATGTTGTTTTGAAGATATGCAAAATTCTAATATTGAGTAGTGTTTAGAATAAAGAAACATGCAGAGAATGGAAAATACTTGTTGTAAACTTCCAAATAATGTTTTAAAGTGATTTTCCTGCAATTTTGTGATTATTTTTTACAGTCAATTCACATTTGTCTGTTAATTTAACTTCAAATAACACATTTAAAGACATATTTTCTACACATTTCTGCTGGATTGATTGTAAAATACTGTTTGAATATTGTTATCGGGACACTCATTATAACAACAGAGGGCAAACCAGAACAAACCCCACCTTCAGTGCTTGTCAAAATATTAAAATAAATATGCTTCTAAGTGAAATTGATGAAGAAAACCGGTGATAGTTAAAAACACATCATTAACATTTGAAGACAGACAGTTAGATAGACAAATAAATAGATAGATAGATACAAAGACTACGGGATCCTTAGAACCACCAGAACCAGTTTTATAGCCCCTGCCGCAGAAGAACCCAGGTGTTGTGAAGGACATCCATCATGTTCAGTGGCAGATGTAAATGAACAGATAACATGATCACGCCGGTGGAGAGTGTCACCAGTAAAAAGCCTATTCGATTTGCTCATATGAGTTTGTCGTCCGCGTTTAATCACGGCCGAGGCGAGAGGCAGAGGGTGGAGATCCAGATGGTTATAAATCTTAGGACCTTCTGCTCCATCTATGACATCACTCACTGTATCCACTCTCCCCCCGAGGCGCTCGTCTTTTCACAGAGCAGTTAGGAGAATTAGAGATGACCGCACTGTTGTGTTGTGGAGCTTTTGTGTCAGTATACACCCATTCTCTAATGGGCTTTATCAAGAGTGAAGTCATTGTGAGGAAATACTATCAGCAGACGCAATATTGTGTTAGTTCTGAAATATAGTTGACTGTATTTGTATTTTTAGTTTTTGTACAATGTTAGATCAATCTTTTGGACAAAACTTGATTCATTTGCTTATTCCCTCCAGGCTGTCCAATCAGAGCAGGCGATGAAGTGCTGATATTTGTCGCTGTAGAAAGAAGCATTATTTGGAGACATTTAGAATAATAAAAATTGTTTTTTGGTTTATAATAAAGTAAAATAACAGTTTACTTTGTAGTTAGTCTTTTTCATTTTTATTCATCCATCATAATAATAAAAAATGCCAGAAAAGCCAGTTTTTAAAAAGTTTATTATTGAGGTTTTTAATCACAGCGATATGTTTTTGACTTATTAAATTAAACAAACAAGACGGCTGTTTTATCTCCAAACTCCAACTCCCAGCTCCATCGGTTCGTGGCTGACTCAGCGTTTGTGTGGTTCTCAGATGTGACACTATTACCTCGTGCCAGAAGAGTAGCAGTAATGTCCTGGGACACCACAGCCCGGGCTCTGTCCATCAGTATCGACCGACACAATGTTTCCCAGCAAACCAACACCGACTCCAAAGTCTTACATCATCACTTGTAGAACATTTAAAGTTACTTTATTTCTTTAAACGTTATTCCAATGCATATTTCATGCAGTAATATTTTTAGTTTGACATGGCATGAGCAGAGTCAACAGTTAAGCTTAAGTGGTTCACCTTATGTGCCGGGTCATCCCAGTGCGTACACTGAGGCTAAATCTGAGTAAACTTACCCTCTTTGTTGTATACTTGTGTGAACGGAGTCATAGCCTAAAGCTGTGGAAACATACAAAAGTCCTATTGCTTTTTATCTATAATATCTGAGTCAGTGAGGAGTCAGAGTTTCTGTATGCTTTGGGAAATTTTCTTTTACTTAACTTTGGATCAGGAGTGAGTACATCAGGGGGACGGCTCATGTTAGAGATACGATCTGAGATTCAGACATGAGCAGACTAAGAATAAAGAAAGACTGGTGATGGTTTTGTGATGATAGGATTTCCCTGTATCACACAATTATGGATTCAATTTTATTTAGTTAATAATAATCAGAAATCTTCCAAAGTCTAAACCACATGTTTTTACTGCCAGTGAACTGTGGCCTGTGGACAACTCGATTAAAAGACCTTTGCATATCATTAATGATTAGAAGTAATGAGTGAAATTTGCCCCCGTTTTTGGTATGAACATATAAAATACAAACAGGTATGTTTTTACATTTATGCTGTTTATTATACATAACACATGTCAAGACTATTATAATTGTGATTATTCAGGTCAAAATATAATTGCAAGAACTAAATATTATCATTTTGAAGTGCTCTTCTATTTGGCTGATTGTTGAATTACCATTACTTTTTTCATTCAAAAGGTTTATTATTCGTTTTGTAAAGCTCTGACAATGTTCCTAAAAAAATAATTGAGAATCTCACAGTTGTTTTGTCTTGGTGTTAATAATCGTGAATAATCATTAAATTGTGAGGTTGCTTCTCGCAATAATTGTTACTCTAAAATGTGATATTTCATCAAATAGAATATCCAACGACCCAGGCTGATCCAACAGAAACCTACAAATGTTGATCTGGATATATTTCTTCATTTATTTTGTTTGAGATGTTGTTGAGCATGAAGCTTATACATATATAATATATACTATTATTAATCTCACCTTTCATGATTATAGTCACAGTTTTATGGTGCTGTGAACTGTGCTAACACATGTCAGCAAATAATATCATGCTTGAGGAAGTGTTTATTTGCAATGTTTCTGTTTTATTTTAAATCAACTCTTTTTAGAGCCTTTTAAAAATATGACACTGAATATTCTTATAGCACAAAAACAACTACAGCGACAATATACATTTTTCGCGTTACCTCTCACCTTTACGTGGGCGCTAATGTAATAATAATGTAATTACCACATTCTGACAGTAACGTGAGACTATAGTGTCACGATCATATCCAATGTGCACAGACATAATAAAGACCCGGTGTAATCAGACTCGCTGCTGTCATATGTGAGTCATGTGTGGTGTGTGTTACATGTTTATCCTCCGGGCTAACGTCTGGTAAACGTGCTCTCGTTCCAGGTGATGTACCTCCAGAGGTCAGAGCTGAACAGGGAGACGGTGTACGCCATGCACCCCAGCAGTGTCCATGGTGTGGAGGACATGTCCACCCTGGCAGAGCTGCACGAGGCCGCCATCATGCACAACCTCTACCTGCGCTACCAGAAAGACAACATCTATGTGAGGAGAGACGCTGGAATCAACCTGACATGTAGCAAGGACCAATAACTATGAGGGCTGGTTGTAATGTGCATATGGATTTTTAAATAGTTGCTTGAATTAAAATGGTTGCTTTAATTACCTGTTTAAAAAGGCAAGGCAAGTTTATTTGTAGAGCACATTTCATACACAAAGCAATTCAAAGTGCTTCACAGCAGGAAAAATGCATTCAAATCACAAAGAAATTACAGAAACAGAAATACAATAAAATCAACTAAATAAAAATAAAAAAACACCTAAAAAGTACTGAATATCAGCGATTTAGGTATTGATCTGATAACCAGTGTTACCAGTGTTGCTATGGCATTGCGATATCTATCCTAGAGCGATACAAAATTAGTTTTGTTCTGAAATGCTTTGAAACTCAACTCATATACTTTTTATTTTAACTTGGCTATTATTCCAGATATTTTAGTATGAGTATTAATACTTTTCGATACCTGTCAGTATGGCTTTTTTAACGTGACAATATATATATAGTTTAAATTCACAATGCAGTGTATGTTTGACAAACAAACCCTAAAGTGCTGAATAAATCTTGCGACACTACAGTGAGTAAAAGCACATACACTTGTATATACTTGTGTACGTCCCCTTGAACTGCCACTGTCCCATGTTTAAGAAACCCTATCCTTCATCTGTCTGTGAAGGTGCCCCGTTTGCTTCAGCGGAGTGATACCACAGCAAAGTGACCCAAAAACACACTTTAGCACTCACTGCAGCCTAAAATATTACAGACTTACTCCAAACTAGGTCATTCACAGTGTCACACGGGTGTACGAGAATCACTGACTTTCAATTACGTCCAAAAAGCTGCATTAAAAGAATTTGGCGCCGTGAGCTCTATTACGTTTAATAATCCGCTTATGTTTTCATGCTTCCTGCGTCCTTACTCACCTCTCTGTTCTGTTTTTTTTGTCAGACCAACATAGGCTCCATCCTGGCCGCGGTAAATCCCTACAAACAGATCCCAGGCCTGTACGACAGCACCTCCGTGGACTTGTACAGCAAACACCAGATGGGGGAGCTGCCTCCTCACATCTTTGCCATCGCCAACGAGTGCTACCGCTGTCTGTGGAAGAGGCACGACAGCCAGTGTGTGCTCATCAGGTCTGTCTTCTGTTTGTGCTGCTCAGAGGAAACGAATCCATGACTGTTTTACATTCATCACAAATGCTACTTTATATTTTATCCACAATTTGGAGCCTGTAATTCATTTGACTTTATTTTTCAAAACACCTACATTAATAAGCATTTTGAAGTTAGTCAATGAAAATAGTCTTTACCTTTGAGCTTTTGAACATTCTGATCACATACATTTTAAACCTTTAAATTTTACATTTAAGATAAGGTAAACATGAATTAATTTAAAATGCACTTTAAAATGAACAAATACAATAATTCTAACTAGATAACTGAGAGATGCTAATATGATTTACCAAAATACAGATTCAATATTTGTACACGCACATTTTATATGTTTTTTTTATTTACAGTGGTGAAAGTGGTGCTGGAAAAACAGAAAGCACCAAATTGCTCCTTAAGTTTCTCTCAGTGATGAGTCAGTATTCACTTGGGGCTCCACCCTCAGAAAGCACCACCCGAGTGGAACAAGCTCTGGTCCAGAGCAGGTAAACAAACCACAATTAGTGGTGTTTGGTTGGCACTTTTGAATACTTATGCAATCCCCATCCTTTCTACAGTCCCATCATGGAGGCCTTTGGAAACGCAAAGACCGTTTACAACAATAACTCCAGTCGCTTTGGGAAGTTCATCCAACTGAACTTCTCCCAGAACGGAAACATCCAGGGCGGCTGCATCATCGACTGTATCCTTCATCATCACTGCTTGTTTTCATGTAGAGAGCAACAGGCCCGCCCACTTTGAAGCTCACTTTGAAGTCAATTTCATATTAATTTTTCCCATAGACGTTTCAAATCAGATTTAGTTTAAAGCCATGTAAAATGTAAAAGTCCGCTAAATGTTTTACTAAGTTATTTATAAAGTTTAAAAAACAGATTTTAGATCAGATTAATGGTCTCATCATCATTAGTCGGATTCACGTTGATTAACCCCTAGCAACTTCTTGTCTTTTTTCCTGACAAATCTATGTGAAAGTTGCTTCTAGAGCCTTGTCACTGCTCCATTGTGTTTTTAGCATATTTATTTGTGTCTTGGTTTAAAAAGAAAAAATAACCGATTTCCCTTGACGTACATAATCAGATTTACTGGAAAAGGTAATGTATTTTGTATAAATGTTTAATATGTAACGCATTTTTATTGTTCAGAGTTATAAAATAAAACAATAAATTACTGTAATACTTAAATAATATATATTTGTAGAACCGAGTCGTACGGCAGAATCCTGGAGAGAGAAACTACCACATCTTCTATGCACTTTTAGCTGGGGCAGACAAAGACCATAGAGGTGATTTTTATTATTTTAATGTTTTATGTTTTCATAGCTCAGCATTTTTAAAAACACATACTTCCTGTTTGCAGATATGTACCTCCTCTGTGACGGTGCTGAGGCCTATCATTACTTGAGTCAGTCGGGCTGTGTGCAGGACAGCAGTCTGGATGACAAACATCTCTTTGACAGTGTAATGGTAAGGACTATATCCACGTACGTACGGTATTAGACCACTAGAGGGCGCCATTACTCTGTACAGTTTTAGCACTCTCCTTTTATCACTATAAGAGGAACATGTTAATTGATGATAATGACTAAGCTACAGTCATATTGTCTGTGATGTGTTACAGGAAGCCCTCAAAGTGATGGAGTTTACAGAAGAAGAGATCAGAGATGTATTCAAGTTGCTTTCTGCGGTTCTTCAAATGGGGAACATAGAGTTTATGACCGCAGGAGGGGCCCAGATCACCAATGCCGGTATATGATCAACAATAATATAATATAATATGCATTACATATATCACAGTGTGCAATTGTTTAATTCTACAGGCTGGAATCTCCCCAGTAGTGAAGAGATTTTAACTTTATCACTTAGCTAAAGTTACACAGGTACTTCAGTTCTACCCCTTAAGTGAATGTTTAAGTACTAATTGACAAAAAGCAAAGTTCTTTTCTACAAAGAGCAAACATACAGTTATTTGCGATATTGCAATGTATTAGTGTATTATTCCACGTTTTATTCAGCAGTTGTGCATAATATACTACTGCATGTTCTGAATAACTATAGTTGTATTATGAATGAACATGGAGTTACAAAGTAAACACCCAATAGCGTTTCACTTCAAGTATTGCCAAAGACACAATTTGCCTTTCCAAGTACCACCAGATCTAAAACAGAGTAGAAAACGGGACTATTTTAGGTCTAAACTGGATCTAAAATTGAACCGTGATCCTGCTCCAGTTCTAACCAAGAGCTTATGCAAAAAAGAGCAAGAACTGTGAATTAAATTGACTCTAAACTAAGTAAATACTAGAACTGTAGAGTGCGAGTACCACCAAAAGCAGCACAGTTTGAGAAGTTGTTTGGCCCTGTAGTCTCCATGTTGTTTTGATGCGTAGATCTTAAAAGCATGTAAGAGGGGCCTTGTTACTAGTGGTTAGCGTTGTGGAATTTATTGCCCAGAACCGCTATTTACTGAAACGGATATTTGGTTTGCTGGGGTTGGCGAGCTGTGCAGCCAGTGTGTGCCTAGGCCTGATTGACATTGCGCTCACACAGGCAGAGTGGTGAACAGGCTGAAACATGAGCCGTACTTTCTTTTGTTTATTGTGTCTGACCCCTTTTCGAACACACCGCTGAACTAAAGTGACTCTTAACCAGGTCCTAACCGTATACGATCACCTGTATGTCGACACCGCTGTGGTGGTGGTAGTTACCTGAACTGTGTAGCCATCTCGTTTGTTTAACCTGCTCCACATACATTATACATTTGAGTGTCTGTGTCTGTTGCAGTGGTGAACAATGTGAGCGAGCTGCTTGGCTTGGACTCCTTCCAGCTGTCGGAGGTGTTGACCCAGCGCTCCATGATTCTCCGAGGAGAGGAGATCTGCTCACCACTCACTGTAGAGCAGGTATGACACTGACAAGGACGACAGATTATGTCACGTCATCCCCAGATTCATACACACATATTAAAGGAGGCATATTATGCTTTTCTTTGGGCATTTAGTATTAAACTACAACGCATGTAGATATGTTTCATTGCAACCGCAATATTTATCCAAAACAACTTGATAATAGAACCAGCTGTATTGACTTCAAAACTGCAAAGCTGATAAGCCCCGCCTCTTCATAGTGAAATCTCACTGTAGCAAGCAGTAGGCCCACATGCCATGTTTTTAATGCTGAACAATGGCTACGTGACTTGTTTTTATTTGGTACATGTATGATCCAAAGTTTGAATATTTGAATAATCACAAGGAAGTACAGAGAAGTGGGCGGGGATGGAGGATAGATGAAAACAGAACTTTTCTGAGCACACAAGCCTCAAATGCATGACAATACAGGATTACTCAAACATGCAATTCAGTTTGTTTATGATGAGGGAACTGTTTTAATGTGGTTGAAAGACATAATTGTAAAAAAAAAAAAAAAAAATTCCCTTGGATGCTTGAACATAGTGAAAACAATAAGTGTATCACACATTTATTTACAAAAATAATCAAAAGTATCATAGTAGATTTGAAAAATATACATATATTTTTTAACTCAAATTCACTTTACATTTACAAGTTGCTTTGGTCAATACTAGCTACAGAACCTCTGACACACCTTCCAAGCAGCATCACTATAACCATCTGTTGTCTGTGATTCAAGAGGGAAAATGTAAACCAAAGTCACTGTAGCTGCAAGATTACATCAGTACCAATGTGTATATACGAGCAAGCAAGTGAAGACAAGTTCCTGAATGCATTTAACTCATATATCGTCATCTTACACCATGCTTTAAAATACTAGCTTGCAGGTGTTCTCAAATTGCTACATTGGTTTAGATTTATAACTACAAGGTTAAGCCATTGTTCCTACTTAACTACTGCATTGTTGAGCATGTTTTTTCAGCTGTTAGCGTTAGGGGCTCGCAAGAATGGAAATAATACCTAGTAGCTGGACAAGCAGAAGCTCATGTTTAGAAATTCTCAAACCGACAGCTGACAGGAGAAAATGTGTCACCACTGGATTTACGCTTGAGAATTTTCTGCAAAAGATCTGCTCGGGGCCCCTCACCGTTCATTTGTCCCTCGAACGGACAGCCCCAGAGCACAGTAGAAGCCTGTTTGCTGCCCCTATCCCTGACTGGTCCGGGTGACACGCACACACATCTATAACCCCCCCCACATGCCTCTCTAGATCCCTTGCGTGACTCCCGGCCATTTCCTGCTTTTTGTCTGCCAGAATCCAGGCACAATAAAGGCATCGTGATACAGATCTGAGTCAGAGAGCACAATACAGAACCAGTGAGTGTGGGTGAAGTGAAAGTCACAGCCGCTGGAGGCAGCGCGGACAGGCACCGAGTCACAGAGAGCGGCACCAATCAGGCAGAGTCATGTTTTATTCAGAACACGGCACCAACAAGACGTTTTGACATGTCACAAGTAGTTTAAGTATGTTTGAGTCTCTTGAAAAGTACGAGGCAATTTAAATCTATTATTCTAATTTGAGATGACATGTTTTGATAGTCAAACTGTAATTTATATTTTACATTGGGACTTTTTAAATACATTATTAACCAAGTAGAGGTTGAAATATAGTGACCGAAGGCTTTCTAGATAGAGAATTATTCTCAAATAAAGTATATTTCTGACGAAAATCTGAAATGGATTTAATAATTCCACTGTCTTTTTTATGGATCTTTTTGTCTTTTCGTATGTGTTTTAGAGTGCGTCTAGTCCAGATTACAAAAATTACAACTATGATTATTATTATTTTAGTTGATTTATCCTTGCAGCCCTGTCACTAATGATAATCACATTCAAAATCAGCTCTGATAAAATGGCAAAATGTCTTGTTACAATTAATGATTTATTGTAACATTTCTATTGTGAATGAAATACTAATGAGGAATGCACACTGCCCTAATTATCCTTTTAGCGTCTATTTTTACAAATATTCCATGTAAATTCTAAAACGTTGGCATAGTTTTGATGGAGCACAAGCCGACTCATTTGCATAAATTACAGTGAGATACTATTACCGAACATCAAAATAAACAAGTCAGCGTTTCACGACTGGCAAAGACCCTGAGCAGTGGACTTTGAAGCAGCTCGTTTCTTCTCAGACCACATTTGTCCTCTTGTTGTAGTCTGTTAGAATTCCTCTCCCAGGGGTCAGCCATCCTGTATCGCCCGTTGTTTGCCCCCCCGCCCGCCTCCACCACCACCACCACCACCACCACCGCCGCTCTGGACGTCTCGCACAAATGGCCATTCTTCGGACTGCTGTGACGGCTATCCTGGAGCCACCGGCGCTTGGTTCACACTCACTAAGTTTCCAAGTGGTGACTGCTCAGAGTGATTGATGCCTCTGAAAACCCCAGGAGAATTGTTGCCCCCTGTACAGTACAATCTGCCACGCTCATGTTTTGTTCTCATGTTGAGCACAATGCCTGTAAGGATGGGGAGCTGGCTTCAGTTTGGTGTATATTTAGACACACACAGATGGTGCTCGGTTGAAAGGCTAATGGGGCTGGCAGACGGTGAAATAATACCTGAGTCCAACTGCAAGATACATTTGTTTGTCTGATCTATGAGAAGTGATAAAAAGTGACTACCTGACAGTCTAGTGCATATTTATGAGAGCCAGGACAGCCATAATAATGCTCAAAAAGAGACTGTTCCATCAATTTTACTAAGCTATTTATGGGTTTCAGGCAAAAGGCTCATTCCTGATTTGAAGGAATTGGTATAGCGATGTTCTCTGCACTTAGATTATTGATTTCTACAATATAAATAAAATAAATTATTATCTTTTTATAAAGTAGCACCGACATGGCAAAATAGCATTAAATGAAATATAAAAAGCGGTTTTAAGTCAAAAGATAAGAGCGCGTGAAGCAATTTTTCGTTTTCCGTGACTAAGGCTGCACACTTAGAAGGGTCTGTTCTACCAATGCAAAACACGCTAATTCTTCTGTTACACTCACCTGCGCGTCACGTCTCCCCCCCCTCTCCTCCCGTGGTGCATTTTGGGTAAACAAGGAAGAAAAAATGTTTTGAAATTGAAATTATATATTTATATTTCGCCCACCTGTTCATTATATTTCATTTAAAAATACGTAAACCAAGTAATAAAATAACTGCGGCCTTATTTTGAATGTAGCATCGTCCTCACAAAATCCTTCAAATCAGGAAGACATTTCCTGAAACTCATAAACAGTTTGGGTTCACGTCTCAGAATTTTGGTCATTGAGATTTGCTCAACAAACTTGTCATATATGAATCTCATGGTTTAAAGTTTAAAACAATCATGTCAAGCTAATTCCACCATAGAATTCTGACCTGCTCCAGCTCAGTTTTAAACTATTAAAGATTAAAGAATGTTACATAAATACAGCCTATTTCCAGCCCTAGATATCACTGTTTTTCCCCTGGGTGTGCTTATACAAGACACTGCATATGAAAAGATATGACATACTTTCACTGGCTACGTAAATAAGGGCATTTTGTAACTCGTGTAGTGTTTTCTTTAGACTACAGCGTCACTTTTACCTCTCTTCACCCCAAATAAGGCAGCCTGAACTCTGATTTGGCTTACAGAGCTGTATTGTTGCATTGTATAGCATCATTTATTATGAGCTTTCATCCAAACTCTGTGGAGAACAATCTGTGAGGTCAAATTGATGGAGTCCCGTGACATGGCAGTGTTTTTCCTTGAGGCTGTGTGTGGCTCATGGTTGTTCTGAAATGTTGCTGGTCCAGTGTTGTGAAAACAGCCGTCTTCCCTTCAGCTGCTGACATAACACTCTCCCGACACAAAAATCACAACCACACCTTATCTGCCATCACACATGTACATGGCATGCAGTGTTGTGCATACATGCTGCTGTTTATCCTGAGCTGGTGTCTATGGAGACGCTCATCTCCTGTTGTTGTTGTGGTTTTTCAGGCTGTAGACTCCCGGGACTCGGTTGCCATGGCACTTTATTCCCAGTGTTTCTCATGGATCATAATGCGGATCAACCAGAAGATAAAAGGAAAAGAAAACTTCAAGTCCATAGGCATCCTGGACATTTTTGGTTTCGAGAACTTTGAGGTAAAATACAAGTGATTCATGAAAAGTTGCATAAATGAAAATTTTAGCAAAAAAACAGCGTGTGCATTGTTTCTTTTGTCTTGCAGGTGAACCGTTTTGAGCAGTTTAACATCAACTACGCCAATGAGAAACTTCAGGAGTATTTCAATAAGCACATTTTCTCCCTGGAGCAGCTGGAGTACAACAGGTGATGATGCCTGTGACTCTGAATCCCACCAAAACAAACCTTTATTCAGAATAATGTGGGAACTATTAGATTTGCACAAACGGGACTAGTACTGTACATATATAGTTTACTAAGAAAGCTTTCTAAAATGTCCACTCACAAATCAAATCCACCAATGTTTTTTATCTCAGTTGTAAAAGTCTGTAGTAAGGAATTTAAGACTCACATTTGGCAAGAGTAATAAATTCAATCTGGATACAGCTGGATACAATGTCATTGGTTTGGTAACAATAACAGGACAATGTCTAACTTGCTACACTCCTAGACTCGAGGGCGTTCAGACGAGAAAACCCCTCATATCTCAGATTTGATATTGTGTCCTTGAATAATAATATACAGTCTGGGTCTCAGATGGGCTCCAAAATAAATCAAGACTTTGTGTGCAGACCGATGTGTCTCCTCTTGGCAAAACAGGCCGGGAGCCAGCAGTTTGGACTCGGCTC